>NC_068359.1:119653448-119855786 GCF_020536995.1 Dreissena polymorpha | reverse complement strand
TATTTCTTAGCTGCCAATGCTCGTGTATCCCGCCCCGCTTTTATTTTTCTATCGACTGCTTATTTGCACGTAGTCTGAATGTTCGCTATAAAATCTTATCGATTCACTTCTCCGTATGCTAAAGTTTATTATCACTGCTCCATAGAATTAAATGCCGATAACGTTTATTTTGTGGGCGCAGCCATCTTAATTGTACATGCACTTTCCTCGATTATTTCTAGCTCATGTAATGTCTGTCCTGTATGTTTCGGTTGTAATGGATAGTGTTCTTCAAAATAACTTACATTTTAAAACGTCGGTGTCGTTCATAGTGCAAGTTATGTTTTAGATTTATTTCAAAACTTACAAGAATGTCTTTAATAATACATAGTATTAACATAATGGATTTAGATCCAGAAAAAAAAACAGCAGTATATTAAAGATTTACATTTTGCAAAATAAGCCTGCCATTTTATGTATACGGAAACACATATAGACATTTACTCCAAAGCCAAAGATGTAGGAAAATTTATCTCCAAAGATTATAAATATATTTGGAGTTTTTTCAAATGGAAATAAGTCATGGTTGTGTTTGTACTATTATTACTGATAAAATATTATTGCCATAGTTTTTCAAACGGATTATGATGTCGTTTTATATATGCAGATGTTGAGTTTGTAAACAAAATTTCAGGGTATGTAATATTTATGCTCCAATGCCCCTGGAGATAGAAAAAATTTTTCCTCCATTAAGAAAATATTTGGTTAGTTCTTATCATCTAGTTGTTATTGGAGATTTCAATTTGTTCTGAATCCTAAGTTAGATAAATCAGGGGGAGATACTGATAGACTTCCTATTGGCTGTGCTGTTTTCAAACATATAATTGATAAAATTAAATTAAAGATTGTCTTTAGAATTTTGTATCCTAAACAAACCACTACAACATGGAGTAGAATATCTATTAAAAAGAATTAATTAGTTGTAGACTAGATAGGATTTATGTGTCGAATTATTAATTGGTAATTGTTATTGAGTCTTCCATTAAACCTTGCATTTATTCAGACCATGATTTTGTAAATGTAATTATTAATTTAAACAACTCTAATGAAACCATTTCTATTGGAAATCCTATTGGAAATTAATAATTCAATTTTAAATGATGATGAATTTATTTCAGCCTTTGAGTTTTATTTTAAAATAATAAGTAGAACGGGAAGATATTACTTTAGATTGGTGGGATGGAATTAAAATAAAATAAAAGAATTTTGTATTGATTACTCTAAATCAAAGAACTCTAATGCATACAAAGAAATAAAACTATTAATTAAAACTTACCATAATTCACAAGATATTGAAGAAAAAATTAATATAAAAAAAATCACTTGAAAATTTACAAAATAAAATATATGATGGTTCCTACATAAGAAGCAAAATTAATATGCTGAATAGCAATGAAAATGCTTCAAATTATTTTCATGATAAAGAATTCAAAATGTATTAATAAAACTATAACTCATAATAGATGATGGTATGGACAAGAAATCATCACATGATATTTTAAAAACTTTTCATTCATTTATGAAAATTTGTATACTGATGAACCTGTTGACCCTTCTTTAACTCTAAGTTTTTTAAATAAAACTACCTAAAATTTCAATGATGATGATGCTATGTTAAGCCAACTCTTACTCTAGATGAGATGTTCTCTACATTAAAGGGAAATGATCATACTAAGTCTCCAGGAAGTGATGGACTTCTTCTTTGATATAGTTAAATTCTTTCATCTGTTTGGTGATATTTTATTGTATTTATTTAATACGTGTTTTTGATCTGGCCATATGTCAGAATCACAAAAATTATCTTATAATAACATTACTTTGCAAAGATAACAGTAATAAAACATCTGTAAAAATTATGACCAATTTCACTTTTGAAATTGATAGGAAGATGTTTGTCAAAGGTTTTGGCCACACGATTAGGAAAGGTTTTGCCCTCTATTATTGGAATAACTCAAACATGTTTCATACCTGGGAGGACTATATTTTGATATATATTCATTTACTCGTAATATAATAATTATGTCGAGCAGAAAAAAAACCTAACAGCTTGTTTTATCTGCTTGGACCAGAAGAAGGCCTCGACCGTGTGTCATGGCCTTTTCTGTTTAGCACTCTTCAATCATTTGGCTTTAATGACTCTTTTATACATTGGATTAAGGTCTTGTATCAAGACATAAGGTCATCTGTCATTGTAAATGGACAATTTCTGAGCCATTTGCATTGACAAGATCAGTCCGTCAGGGCTGTTCTTTATCACCTCTCCTTTATGTTTTATGTTTAGAGCCCTTTGCTAAGGTATTCAAGATGACCCACATATAAATGGTATCAAAACTCCTGGTGGAAAGTTTCATGTGAAAATGTCCCTTTATGCTGATGACAATACCACCTGTCTATCAGATGAAAGTCAATTCCTTATTTTTTTAAACTGTGTCAGACTTTGAAAAGGTTTCGGGGTCAAGGGTAAATTATAAGAAAAGCTGTGGAATGTTTTGGGGAAATGGAAGTCAAGGTCTGATCATCCTTTCGGCATTTCTGGGGAAAAAATTGCAAGTTATTAGGTTACAGGTTTGGTATGATTTAACAGATGATGATTTATGTCATTGATTTAGTATCATTTTGAAAGAATTCTTAATTTATGGAAAAATCGTGGTAAATCGTATAAGGGTAAAAGTTCGATTTGAACACATTTGTATTTTCAAAACTTATATATTTTATACAAGCTCAAATTGTACCTAGTCATTATATAAACATGTTTCAAAAACGTTGCTTCAACTTTATATGGGGCAGAAAATTAGAGCCTATATCCCGCAAAAACATTGTATTCACACATGTTAAAAGGTGGACTTAATGTTCCAAATTTAGAATTAAAAATCCATTCATTCTATCTATGTCATATTTTAAAATAATTAATAACTAAATACTCCTTAGAAGGATTGCTGTTTATTGGACAGGTTTGCAATTGAAGAAATATAATCCTTCAATGCATCTATAAATATCCTCATAGTGAAATTATCCCCCTTTTTATGTTAAATGTTTAAGTGTATTTACAGATTTTGTGGAAAACTGTAAATCAAATGTTAATTCTCTCTGGACTGTTAAAGAGATTTATAATTACTTTATTGAAAATATGAATATTGAACCAAAATGTGTAAGGGATTGTAAATCTGTAGATTTTAATAATAGCTTTAAAAATGTCTTTTCAAGTGCAGTAGATCTCTGTAGTGTAGGAACACATGTTTTTCCATTGTTCATAATGCTCTTTTAACCAACCAATATCTTTTTCGAGAAATATGATAAGATCTAGTAAATGCACATTTTGTTCGAAACCAGAAACTATAGATCATTTATTTGTTGAGTGTTATATTTCTACATCTATAAATAAAGTCGTATTATTCTTAATGCATGTATTAACTGCAGACAATCAAACTGTCTCTCAAACAATTTCATTATCTTAATGTTGATAATTCATATGATAAGGAAATTAATTATGTTTTTCTTATTCTGCTGTCGAGTCAAGACAAATAATTTGGAGAACTAGAAATGATGTAAAATTTGACAAAAAACTGTTTAGTCCATTTGATCTTATTTGCAAACTTATTTATAGATTAAAATATCGCATTTTATTAGATTTTGAAAGATTTCCATCTGAAAAATTTGAATTAATATGGGGTAATTATTGTGACGTTAATGCAAATAAAAAAGTTGAGTTTAGATTAGACTTGAATCCTGCAATTTATGCTAACATTTAGTGTTATGATTGAAATATGTATATTAAGTTTCTCTCTGCTGTTTTGTGTTTTCTCTCTGATTTCAGGATGGCAGCTGCGGGGCCGTTAGTGGCTGTTACTCGGGTTGTCATCCCTGGATCAGAGAGGGAACGCGACAGTGTTAATTTGTGTGAAGAAGTTTTTGTGAATTGTATATTGTAAATTGTATTATTGCATCATCTCTTTTATCATCAGTATTCCTATGAATCATTTCAATCATTGCTTCATATATTATGTAACCCAGTGTTGGGCTCATCTCATTTCACTCATTGAACTTCGTTATCACTCATTTTTCATCACTATGTATTTCGACAGACCATAAACACATTTTCATTCATGTAGGTCATAGGATACTTGACTGACCTTTCCTAAAGTAAAGAGGCTTTTTCCAATTTATTCGTTCATATACATTTATTGTTTCATAATTATTTCTGGCTTGGCCGGATGGTGGGGCTGGGGCGGGTGAGAAGCGGTACCGAAGGCTCTCACGTGCTTCAGCTCCATTATTTGGTTTCAGCTGTAGACTTCTTGACATGTTCCTGGCGGACCATCACGGGGGATGCTCGGGCATGACCTGGGGTGGTTCGCTGGGAGCACCTTTTTTCTTTTTTTTTTGAAGTGTGATTTGTTAGCATTTATATTAAATAAAAACAACCTCTTTATCATTTTACTAATTAAGATCCGCTACATTTAGGTCGGTGACTTTTTATTTGTTTAAAACCGTTTCACTATTTCTATAATTCTATATATCTATTTCATTATCTACGTGCAGACGTGAACAGACTGTTACAAATTATATATTAACACATAAAACGTGCAGACGGTAAAAAGACTGTGTTTATTAATTAATTATAAAATAATTAGTTTTCTTCTTTCCTTACTATTGTTAAATATTATTTAAAGTCACCTTGTACTGTATGAAATCATTTAATTTCTTTTAAGCGGATACTTGGGGCGTTTTACACCCCAATTATGTGATAAATAAATTTTATGAAAAAGAAAAAATTTCGCCTTTTACTAAAGATTTCCGTGCAGTGAAACATTCAATGAGTCTATAGACTTATTTCTGAAGTCCTGTTAATTCAGGATATGCGATAATGTGTCAATACATAAACCTTGGTGGCAGCTAGGCACCCGAGTCTAAATATATTGTTTGTTCTAAAAAAATATGGAACGCTTCACGAATTTGTGTGTCATCCTTGCGCAGGGGCCATGCTAATCTTCTCTGTATCGTTCCAATTTTAGTATATGTACTGCCGAAGCAGTACGAAAAAGGAGGTTGCCATAATGCTGTATATATGTGTTGCTATCTGATGCACACTTTTGCAGGTTCAAATGCGCGCTAAAATGCCCGTATGCGTGTGTTCCGCCTCAGATACTTTCCTAGAGGTAATTCGGCCGGCAGTGTATATTCGCTTTCTACGGTCGCAGCGTACTAGGATACGCGAATGAGATGCCGACATCGTTTCAATCGCGTGCAACGGAACAGAAGAGCGCAGCTGTGAATGGTAAATGTTAAACATTGCGACGCACTGTACTAATTTTACCAGTCTATTTTTAGCCACGACGTATTGTGTTTTCCGAACAAAAGCTGTACGTATACAATAGCTTCACTATTAATAGCGTTTTCCAGCCAATAGCTGTGCGTTTACAATGGCTTCACTATTAAGGTCGGTCATAATATACTAAATAGTTTCCCTGTATAATTCAATGTAAAAGCGCGACAACTTTAAGCGAAATAAGTGCAACATTTTGCACATAGAGACCCCATAACAATACATTTTCTTAACGGCCATTCTAAGCGGAATCGATTTATGCAATAAAAAAGGTACGCCATGTTCAAACCAAGCAAGAACTTGACACGAATCAAAATCGACTGTTTTTGCAACTTTTGTTTTCGGCCGTTTCTTAGTGGAATGTAACCTTTTTCAGTGCACTGCTTTACTATAGTCTTCAAGTTTATCATATTTCAGGGATTCAGTAGTGAACACCTATTCATGCCCTACCATTATCTCCGAAAGATAAAACCCGAACGATAGTTTAAAGTGTAAAGCATGCCTTCCTGTCAACTATGATATTTGTTTAGAGAGTACAGCCCTACATGAAACGATTATTTAGTATACTGTAACCTTAATAGGAACTCTCGTGATTGGCGTTCGTAGCGGAACACTGCAGAGCGTAACTTGCGAGCTGATATACAGGTTCAGTACATCAACCAATGCACGGGCGTTCCCTCTTTAACAACTCTGGTTTCACTACAGTCACGCATAAATCTTTCGCCTTTTACTAAAGATTTCCGTGCAGTGGAACATTCAATGAGTCTATAGACTTATTTCTGAAGTCCTGTTAATTCAGGATATGCGATAATGTGTCAATACATAAACCTTGGTGGCAGCTAGGCACCCGAGTCTAATATATTGTTTGTTCTAAAAAATATGGAACGCTTCACGAATTTGCGTGTCATCCTTGCGCAGGGGCCATGCTAATCTTCTCTGTATCGTTCCAATTTTAGTATATGTACTGCCGAAGCAGTACGAAAAAGGAGGTTGCCATAATGCTGTATATATGTGTTGCTATCTGATGCACACTTTTGCAGGTTCAAATGCGCGCTAAAATGCCCGTATGCGTGTGTTCCGCCTCAGATACTTTCCTAGAGGTATTTCGGCCGGCAGTGTATATTCGCTTTCTACGGTCGCAGCGTACTAGGATACGCGAATGAGATGCCGACATCGTTTCAATCGCGTGCAACGGAACAGAAGAGCGCAGCTGTGAATGGTAAATGTTAAACATTGCGACGCACTGTACTAATTTTACCAGTCTATTTTTAGCCACGACGTATTGTGTTTTCCGAACAAAAGCTGTACGTATACAATAGCTTCACTATTAATAGCGTTTTCCAGCCAATAGCTGTGCGTTTACAATGGCTTCACTATTAAGGTCGGTCATAATATACTAAATAGTTTCCCTGTATAATTCAATGTAAAAGCGCGACAACTTTAAGCGAAAATAAGTGCAACATTTTGCACATAGAGACCCCATAACAATACATTTTCTTAACGGCCATTCTAAGCGGAATCGATTTATGCAATAAAAAATGTACGCCATGTTCAAACCAAGCAAGAACTTGACACGAATCAAAATCGACTGTTTTTGCAACTTTTGTTTTCGGCCGTTTCTTAGTGGAATGTAACCTTTTTCAGTGCACTGCTTTACTATAGTCTTCAAGTTTATCATATTTCAGGGATTCAGTAGTGAACACCTATTCATGCCCTACCATTATCTCCGAAAGATAAAACCCGAACGATAGTTTAAAGTGTAAAGCATGCCTTCCTGTCAACTATGCTATTTGTTTAGAGAGTACAGCCCTACATGAAACGATTATTTAGTATACTGTAACCTTAATAGGAACTCTCGTGATTGGCGTTCGTAGCGGAACACTGCAGAGCGTAACCTGCGAGCTGATATACAGGTTCAGTACATCAACCAATGCACGGGCGTTCCCTCTTTAACAACTCTGGTTTCACTACAGTCACGCATAAATCTTTCGCCTTTTACTAAAGATTTCCGTGCAGTGGAACATTCAATGAGTCTATAGACTTATTTCTGAAGTCCTGTTAATTCAGGATATGCGATAATGTGTCAATACATAAACCTTGGTGGCAGCTAGGCACCCGAGTCTAAATATATTGTTTGTTCTAAAAAATATGGAACGCTTCACGAATTTGCGTGTCATCCTTGCGCAGGGGCCATGCTAATCTTCTCTGTATCGTTCCAATTTTAGTATATGTACTGCCGAAGCAGTACGAAAAAGGAGGTTGCCATAATGCTGTATATATGTGTTGCTATCTGATGCACACTTTTGCAGGTTCAAATGCGCGCTAAAATGCCCGTATGCGTGTGTTCCGCCTCAGATACTTTCCTAGAGGTAATTCGGCCGGCAGTGTATATTCGCTTTCTACGGTCGCAGCGTACTAGGATACGCGAATGAGATGCCGACATCGTTTCAATCGCGTGCAACGGAACAGAAGAGCGCAGCTGTGAATGGTAAATGTTAAACATTGCGACGCACTGTACTAATTTTACCAGTCTATTTTTAGCCACGACGTATTGTGTTTTCCGAACAAAAGCTGTACGTATACAATAGCTTCACTATTAATAGCGTTTTCCAGCCAATAGCTGTGCGTTTACAATGGCTTCACTATTAAGGTCGGTCATAATATACTAAATAGTTTCCCTGTATAATTCAATGTAAAAGCGCGACAACTTTAAGCGAAAATAAGTGCAACATTTTGCACATAGAGACCCCCATAACAATACATTTTCTTAACGGCCATTCTAAGCGGAATCGATTTATGCAATAAAAAAGGTACGCCATGTTCAAACCAAGCAAGAACTTGACACGAATCAAAATCGACTGTTTTTGCAACTTTTGTTTTCGGCCGTTTTCTTAGTGGAATGTAACCTTTTTCAGTGCACTGCTTTACTATAGTCTTCAAGTTTATCATATTTCAGGGATTCAGTAGTGAACACCTATTCATGCCCTACCATTATCTCCGAAAGATAAAACCCGAACGATAGTTTAAAGTGTAAAGAATGCCTTCCTGTCAACTATGATATTTGTTTAGAGAGTACAGCCCTACATGAAACGATTATTTAGTATACTGTAACCTTAATAGGAACTCTCGTGATTGGCGTTTGTAGCGGAACACTGCAGAGCGTAACCTGCGAGCTGATATACAGGTTCAGTACATCAACCAATGCACGGGCGTTCCCTCTTTAACAACTCTGGTTTCACTACAGTCACGCATAAATCTTTCGCCTTTTACTAAAGATTTCCGTGCAGTGGAACATTCAATGAGTCTATAGACTTATTTCTGAAGTCCTGTTAATTCAGGATATGCGATAATGTGTCAATACATAAACCTTGGTGGCAGCTAGGCACCCGAGTCTAAATATATTGTTTGTTCTAAAAAATATGGAACGCTTCACGAATTTGCGTGTCATCCTTGCGCAGGGGCCATGCTAATCTTCTCTGTATCGTTCCAATTTTAGTATATGTACTGCCGAAGCAGTACGAAAAAGGAGGTTGCCATAATGCTGTATATATGTGTTGCTATCTGATGCACACTTTTGCAGGTTCAAATGCGCGCTAAAATGCCCGTATGCGTGTGTTCCGCCTCAGATACTTTCCTAGAGGTAATTCGGCCGGCAGTGTATATTCGCTTTCTACGGTCGCAGCGTACTAGGATACGCGAATGAGATGCCGACATCGTTTCAATCGCGTGCAACGGAACAGAAGAGCGCAGCTGTGAATGGTAAATGTTAAACATTGCGACGCACTGTACTAATTTTACCAGTCTATTTTTAGCCACGACGTATTGTGTTTTCCGAACAAAAGCTGTACGTATACAATAGCTTCACTATTAATAGCGTTTTCCAGCCAATAGCTGTGCGTTTACAATGGCTTCACTATTAAGGTCGGTCATAATATACTAAATAGTTTCCCTGTATAATTTAATGTAAAAGCGCGACAACTTTAAGCGAAAATAAGTGCAACATTTTGCACATAGAGACCCCATAACAATACATTTTCTTAACGGCCATTCTAAGCGGAATCGATTTATGCAATAAAAAAGGTACGCCATGTTCAAACCAAGCAAGAACTTGACACGAATCAAAATCGACTGTTTTTGCAACTTTTGTTTTCGGCCGTTTCTTAGTGGAATGTAACCTTTTTCAGTGCACTGCTTTACTATAGTCTTCAAGTTTATCATATTTCAGGGATTCAGTAGTGAACACCTATTCATGCCCTACCATTATCTCCGAAAGATAAAACCCGAACGATAGTTTAAAGTGTAAAGAATGCCTTCCTGTCAACTATGATATTTGTTTAGAGAGTACAGCCCTACATGAAACGATTATTTAGTATACTGTAACCTTAATAGGAACTCTCGTGATTGGCGTTTGTAGCGGAACACTGCAGAGCGTAACCTGCGAGCTGATATACAGGTTCAGTACATCAACCAATGCACGGGCGTTCCCTCTTTAACAACTCTGGTTTCACTACAGTCACGCATAAATCTTTCGCCTTTTACTAAAGATTTCCGTGCAGTGGAACATTCAATGAGTCTATAGACTTATTTCTGAAGTCCTGTTAATTCAGGATATGCGATAATGTGTCAATACATAAACCTTGGTGGCAGCTAGGCACCCGAGTCTAAATATATTGTTTGTTCTAAAAATATGGAACGCTTCACGAATTTGCGTGTCATCCTTGCGCAGGGGACGTTCTAATCTTCTCCCCAAAAGATGGAACAATGCTCCATCTTGATTGGCTAATACGGTTCCATTTGTTCCAAGTTTGATCCAACTTTCGACCAATGAAACTGGACGCTTTTGGCGCGTGACTCGTGACGTATTCGCTTGGTTTCACGGGCGCCGCCATCTTGGATTTCATAGAGTGATTTTAGCGGTATTTAGTGTCTTTTATTCGTTATTTTGCATACACTTCGATTTAAATCAGTGCCTTTTATTGGGATATATCTGCATCAGGTAAGAAATCGCCATCGCAATAGTCAATATATGAAAATTACGCATGACCTACTTCTAAGCGGGAGATTGTTTACACGAAAATTCAAAATATTTTTCAGGACAAGTTTTTCTATTATTACGACTCGTACAGCGTGTTCTTTGGTATTAATCGAACCAGATTAGTGTAAAATGAATGCGTGTACATTGATTTTTCTATTGCATGCGTATTTCGGCAGAAAACCGATGCTGTCAATTTTACCCCACCCACCAATGTTTACATTGAAATGTCAAACCATTAAAAACATGTTTTTAAGTTCTGAACCCGTTGTCAGCTACTGTTTCCAGGTGGATATCAGTAGAATACTCGTTTACTCATATGTTACAACCGTAAATGTGCTGTATGATAACATAAAAACCCTTTGTTGAACAAAATTTCTTTGACAGACATGCAAAATATCCACAAATGATCAAATGTTTACAACTTATGTTTAAAGGGCATCTATTCGTTTTTATAATGCTTCTTATTTCCACTTTATAAAGGCCTATCAGCAAGGCTTCCCGAACGGCAGAGTGGCCATCAAGCAGGAAGGTCATGAGATGCCGAGGAAGGCGGACATGGCGCTGTCACAGACGAAGAAGGTCTAGGCGACATCACTGGTGGCTTCTTCCCTTAGCCCCGCGGCGGTTGTTCAGAAGCCGCTGAAATCCAAGGCTACAGTTACTGCGACAGGTAAAAAGATCTCACCCTGCATAAAATTGCTGATTTGTTTAATATTTGATACCAGCCGACACATATTTTCAAGTGTATTTCATTTAATTTGGCATATATATTAATAAAAATGGCATCGTATGAACCAGTTGTCATAGTATAAGCCACATTGAAGCCTTATATGCATTTATCTGTTATTATTTGGGCACAAATAATTTAACTGTGTGAAAACCATACAAACAAATGCTGATTTTTTTCTTATTTGGTACCTAGTTGACATATATATTAATAAAAATGGCATCATATGAACCAGTAGTCATAGTATAAGCAACATTGAAGCCTAATATGCATTTATCTGTTATGATTTGGGCACATACCATTTTACTTTGTTAGCACCCTACATAGAAATGCTGATTTTTTTCTTATTTGCTACCAGCCGACACACATTTTCAAGTCTATTTCATTAAATTTGGCATATTTATTAATAAAAATGGCATCTAATGAACCAGTAGTCATAGTATAAGCAACATTGAAGCCTAATATGCATTCATCTATTGTTATTTGGGCACATAAAGATTGTTTTCACTTATGCGGGTGTATGTTGGCTCCACTTCACACGATACAGTCATTGTAGTTTAATTGAAAAACACATCTCACTATGTGAGATGAGTTCTGGGTTCAAGCCCCAGCAGTGGCCTATCAAGTGTGAAATACATAGCCATTATGATTTAATATAACACATTTATTTATTCAAACAGTACAATTCAATATAAGTAATAATGTTAAAGGGGCATTGCTGCTAAGCCATTTTTGGGACTATTTTGTGATTTTTGGCCAATTTTGACATTGAATATCAGGATATATATACATCCAAAGCATAAATGTTTTTAAATTTGTAAAAAACTAGTCGAAATGTGCAGAATATTAAAAATTAAATAAACAAAGTTATCTATTTAAACAGTACAATTATATATAAGTAATAGTGTTAAAGGGGCATTGCGGCTTAAACATTTTTGGGACTTTATTGTGATTTTTGGTCAACTTTGACATTGAATAACAGAGTTTATATACATTCCAAGCATAAATGTTTCTAAATTTGTAAACAACAAGTCAAAGTATGCAAACTATTTTAAATCAAATATTCACAGTGATCTATTTAAACAATACAATAAAATATAAGTAATAATGTTAAAGGGGCATTGCTGCTTAGCCATTTTTGGGACTGTATGTGCAACTTTCTGATGTCTAAAAGTCATTTAAATGCCACTTAAAGACATTTTTTTGTAGAAAATGACCCATTTGTGCTGTCTATTATCAAAGTTTTACGCAATCAGGTCCAATAGGGCTCATTCTGTAGCTTGTCTGTACCATAATCTATAATAAGGCCAAGTTTCAGCAGATTCGGCTCCACTTCACACGATACAGTCATTGTAGTTTAATTGAAAAACTCATCCTATTATGTGAGATGAGTTCTGGGTTCAAACCCCAGCAGTGGCCTATCAAGTGTGAAATACTGAGCCATTATGATTAAATATACTTAGTTATATATTTAAACAGTACAATTCAATATAAGGAATACTGTTAAAGGGGCATTGCTGCTTAGCCATTTATGGGACTATTTTGTGATTTTTGGCCAATTTTGACATTGAATATCAGGATATATATACATCCAAAGCATAAATGTTTTTAAAATTGTAAAAAACTAGTCGAAATGTGCAGAATATTAAAAATTAAATAAACAAAGTTATCTATTTAAACAATACAATTATATATAAGTAATAGTGTTAAAGGGGCATTGCGGCTTAAACATTTTTGGGACTTTATTGTGATTTTTGGCCAACTTTGACATTCAATAACAGGGTTTATATACACCCCAAGCATAAATGCTTCTAAATTTGTTAAAAGAAAATAGTCGAAGTGTGCAGAATATTAAAAAAAAAAACTCTCTGAGGTCTAAAAGTCATTTAAATGCCACTTAAAGTTGACATTGTTTTTTAAAATATGACCCATTTTATGCTGTAAATTATGAATGTTTTACGCAGTCAGGTCCAAAAGCGCTCGTTTTGTAGCTTGTTTTGGACCATAATCTATAATACTGCCAAGTTTCAGCTGATTTGACCCAGTGGTTCCGAATTGCTGCTTAGCCATTTTTTTGGACGTTATGGTGATTTTTTGGCCAATTTTGACATTGAATAACATGGTTTATATACATCCCAAGCATAAATGCTTCTAAATTTGTAAAACAACTAGTCGAAGTGTGCAGAATATAAAAAAATGCAACTCTCTGAGGTCTAAAAGTCATTTAAATGCCACTTAAAGTTGACATTGTTTTGTAAAAAATGACCCATGTTATGCTGTAAATTATGAATGTTTTACGCAGTCAGGTCCAAAAGCGCTCGTTTTGTAGCTTGTTTGGACCATAATATATAATACTGCCAAGTTTCAGCTGATTTGACCCAGTGGTTCCGGTTTTGCTGCTTAGCCATTTTTGGGACTTTATTGTGATTTTTTGGCCAATTTTGACATTGAATAACATGGTTTATATACATCCCAAGCATAAATGCTTCTAAATTTGTAAAAAAACTAGTCGAAGTGTGCAGAATATTAAAAATTTGCAAATCTCTGAGGTCTAAAAGTCATTTAAATGCCACTTAAAGTTGACATTTTTTGTAAAAAATGACCCATTTTGTTCTGTTAATTATGAATGATTTACGCAGTCAGGTCCAAAAGCGTCCATTTTGTGGCTTGTTTGGACCATAATCTATATAACTGCCAAGTTTCAGCCGATTCGGCCCAGTGGTTCCGATTTTATACGCCGTGAAAGGGCCTCGGTGTGTAAAATTGGTCACTTTTCCCGCCCTTTTTCCTGAAAAGCAAAATCGACAAAAGCCCTGTCGATAAGCGGTTTTTACGACGCGATTTACTATGGCCCTGTCGACAACGGCCCGCAAACGCCTTTTTTTCGGGCGTTTTCTGCGTTTTTTTACGGCCCCTTATTTGCGTTTTTTAAAATTGGAACGGCTGGGGAGAAGATTGCGCTCCTTCCTTTGCGCAGGGGACGGAGTGATATTCTCCCCAAAACATGGAACAACGCTCCATCTTGATTGGCTGATACGGTTCCATGTGTTCCAAGTTTGATCCAACTTTCGACCAATGAAACTGGACGCTTTTGGCGCGTGACTCGTGACGTATTCGCTTGGTTTCACGAGCGCCGCCATCTTGGATTTCATAGAGTGATTTTAGCGGTATTTAGTGTCTTTCTTTCGTTATTTTGCATACACTTCGATTTAAATCAGTGCCTTTTATTGGGATATATCTGCATCAGGTAAGAAATCGCCATCGCAAAAGTCATTATATGAAAATTTCGCATGACCTACTTCTAAGCGGGAGATTGTTTACACGAAAATTCCAAATATTTTTCAGGACAAGTTTTTCTATTATAACGACTCGTACAGCGTGTTCTTTGGTATTAATCGAACCAGTTTAGTGTAAAATGAATGGGTGTACATTGATTTTTCTATTGCATGCGTATTTCGGCAGAAAACCGATGCTGTCAATTTTACCCCACCCACCAATGTTTGCATTGAAATGTCAAACCATTAAAAACATGTTTTTAAGGTCTGAACCCGTTGTCAGCTACTGTTTTCAGGTGGATATCAGTAGAATTCTCGTTTACTTATATGTTACAACCGTAAAATTGCTGTATGATAACATAAAAACCCTTTGTTAAAAAAATAAATATTTTATAGACATGTAAAATATCCCCAAATGATCAAATGTTTACAACTTATGTATAAAGGGCATCTATTCGTTTTGAGTATGCTTCTTATTTCCACTTTATAAAGGCCTATCAGCAAGGCTCCCCGAACGGCAGAGTGGCCATCAAGCAGGAAGGTTATGAGATGCCGAGGAAGGCAGACATGGCGCTGTCACAGAAAAAGAAGGTCTAGGCTGCATCACTGGTGGCTTCTTCCCTCAGCCCCGCAGCGGTTGTTCAGAAGCCACTGAAATCCAAGGCTACAGTTACTGCGACAGGTAAAAATTACTGACCCTGCATAAAATTGCTGATTTGTTTAATATTTGTTACCAGCCGACACATATTTTCAAGTGTTTTTCATTAAATTTGGCATATATATTAATAAAAATGGCGTCATATGAACCAGTTGTCATAGTATAAGCTACACTGAAGCCTTATATGCCTTTATCTGTTATTATTTGGGCACAAAGAATTTAACTGTGTGAAAACCCTACATACAAATGCTGATTTTTTTTCTTATTTGGTACCTAGCCGACATATATATTAATTAAAATGGCATCGTATGAACCAGTAGTCATAGAATAAGCAACATTGAAGCCTAATATGCATTCATCTGTTATGATTTGGGCACATACAATTTTACTGTGTTAGCACCCTACATAAAAATGCAGATTTTTTCTTATTAACTACCAGCTGACACACATTTTCAAGTCTATTTAAATAAATTTGGCATATATATTAATAAAAATGGCAACTAATGAACCAGTAGTCATGGTATAAGCAACATTGAAGCCTAATATGCATTCATCTATTGTTATTTGGGCACATACAGATTTTTTTCACTTATGTGGGTGTATGTTGGCTCCACTTCACACGATACAGTCATTGTAGTTTAATTGAAAAACGCATCTTACTATGTGAGATGAGTTCTGGGTTCAAGCCCCAGCAGTGGCCTATCAAGTGTGAAATACATAGCCATTATGATTAAATCTAACACATTTATCTTTTTAAACAGTACCATTCAAAATATGTAATAATGTTAAAGGGGCATTGCTGCTTAGCCATTTTTGGGACTATTTTGTGATTTTTGGCCAATTTTGACATTGAATAACAGGATTTATATACATCCAAAGCACAAATGTTTGTAAATTTGTAAAATACTAGTCAAAGTGTGCATAATATTAAAAATTAAATAAACAGAGTTATCTATTTAAACAGTACAATTATATATAAGTAATAGTGTTAAAGGGGCATTGCTGCTTAAACATTTTTGGGACTATATTGTGATTTTTGGTCAACTTTGACATTGAATAACAGAGTTTATATACATTCCAAGCATAAATGTTTCTAAACTTGTAAACAAGTCAAAGTATGCAAAATATTAAAAATCAAATATGCACAGTTATCTATTTAAACAATACAATAAAATATAAGTAATAATGTTAAAGGGGCATTGCTGCTTAGCCATTTTTGGGACTGTATTTGCAACTCTCTGATGTCTAAAGGTCATTAAAATGCCACTTAAAGACATTTTTTGTAGAAAATGACCCATTTTGTGCTGTCTATTATCAAAGTTTTACGCAATCAAGTCCAAGAGGGCTCATTCTGTAGCTTGTTTGTACCATAATCTATAATAAGGCCAAGTTTCAGCAGATTCGGCTCCACTTCACACGATACAGTCATTGTAGTTTAATTGCAAAAGGCATCTTACTATGTGAAATGAGTTCTGAGTTCAAGCCACAGCAGTGGCATATCAAGTGTGAAATACAGAGCCATTATGATTAAATTTACACAGTTATCTATTTAAACAGTACAATTCAATATAAGGAATACTGTTAAAGGGCATTGCTGCTTAGCCATTTCTAGTACATTATTGTGATATTTGGCCAAATTTGACATTGAATAACAGGGTTTATATACACCCCAAGCATAAATGCTTCTAAATTTGTTCCAAATCATGTCGAAGCGAGCAGAACATTAAAAATTTGCAACTCTCTTATGTCTAAGAGTCATTTAAATGCCACTTAAAGTTGACATTTTTTGTAGAAAATGACCCATTTTGTGCTGTCCATTATCAATGTTTTTACGCAGTCAGGTCCAAAAGCACTCATTGTGTAGCTTGTTTTGGACCATAATCTAAAATAAGCCAAGTTTCAGCAGATTCGGCTCCAATTCACACGATACAGTCATTGTAGTTTAATTGCAAAACGCTTCTTACTATGTGAGATGAGTTCTGGGTTCAAACCCCAGCAGTGACCTATCAAGTGTGAAATACTGGGCCATTATGATTAAATATACTTAGTTATATATTTAAACAGTACAATTCAATATAAGGAATACTGTTAAAGGGGCATTGCTGCTTAGCCATTTTGGGGACTTTATTGTGATTTTTTGGCCAACTTTGACATTGAATAACAGGGTTTATATACACCCCAAGCATAAATGCTTATAAATTTGTTAAAAAAAACTAGTCGAAGTGTGCAAATTATTAAAAATTGGCAACTCTCTGAGGTCGAAAAGTCATTTAAATGCCACTTAAAGTTAACCTTGTTTGTAAAAAATGACCCATTTTATTCTGTAAATAATGAATGTTTTACGCAGTCAGGTCCAAAAGCGCTCATTTTGTAGCTTGTTTGGACCATAATCTATAATACTGCCAAGTTTCAGCTGATTTGACCCAGTGGTTCCGATTTTGCTGCTTAGCCATTTTGGGGACTTTATTGTGATTTTTGGCCAATTTTGACATTGAATAACATGGTTTATATACATCCCAAGCATAAATGCTTCTAGATTTGTAAAACAACTAGTCGAAATGTGCAGAATATTAAAAATTTGCAACTCTTTGAGGTCTAAAAGTCATTTAAATGCCACTTAAAGTTGACATTTTTTGTAAAAGATGACCCATTTTGTGCTGTTAATTATGAATGTTTTACGCAGTCATGTCCAAAAGCGTCCATTTTAAAGCTTGTTTGGCCCATTATCTATATAACTGCCAAGTTACATCCAAATCGGCCAAGTGGTTCCGATTTTATACGCCGTGAAAGGGCCTCGGTGTGTAAAATCGGTCATTTTTCCCGCCGTTTTTCCTGAAAATCAAAATCGACAAAAGCCCTGTCGATAAGCGGTTTTTACGACGCGATTTACTATGGCCCTGTCGACAACGTTCCGCAAACGCCTTTTTTTCGGGCGTTTTCTGCGTTTTTTTATGGCCCCTTATTTGCGTTTTTTTAAATTGGAACGGCTGGGGAGAAGATTGCGCTCCTTCCTTTGCGCAGGGGCCATGCTAATCTTCTCTGTATCGTTCCAATTTTAGTATATGTACTGCCGAAGCAGTACGAAAAAGGAGGTTGCCATAATGCTGTATATATGTGTTGCTATCTGATGCACACTTTTGCAGGTTCAAATGCGCGCTAAAATGCCCGTATGCGTGTGTTCCGCCTCAGATTCTTACCTAGAGGTATTTCGGCCGGCAGTGTATATTCGCTTTCTACGGTCGCAGCGTACTAGGATACGCGAATGAGATGCCGACATCGTTTCAATCGCGTGCAACGGAACAGAAGAGCGCAGCTGTGAATGGTAAATGTTAAACATTGCGACGCACTGTCCTAATTTTACCAGTCTATTTTTAGCCACGACGTATTGTGTTTTCCGACCAAAAGCTGTACGTATACAATAGCTTCACTATTAATAGCGTTTTCCAGCCAATAGCTGTGCGTTTACAATGGCTTCACTATTAAGGTCGGTCATAATATACTAAATAGTTTCCCTGTATAATTCAATGTAAAAGCGCGACAACTTTAAGCGAAAATAAGTTCAACATTTTTCATTACTTCGGTACGTAGTACGCTCATTACAAAATCGAGTTTACAAAATCTTTAGCATAGTCTCTTTTCTACCTGGTTTAAATCTTTTCAACAATATTATCAGAGTTTCTATTCTATCACTAAATCATGGACGCCGCCATCTTTTCTTTTTCCTGACCACCTGATTTATAAACTAGAACATGGAGTTAAAAATAGAAACTATAAATATTAACGGATTTAGATCCAAACATAAACAAACTTGTATTAAAGATTATATTTCAACTAACAAAATAAACATATTATGCATACAAGAAACATATGTAGATAATTACAAAATGTCGAAACAAATTTAAAATCTAATATCAAAAGAATACTTTTATGTATGGAATTTTTCTAATAATCGTAAATTATACGAATATTAAATGTTCTTAATTTCAAATTGATTTTGATGGTCGTTTTATTTCCTTAGATATACAATACTTAAATGATTATTTTAAAATTTGTAATATTTATGCACCGAATAAACCAGGTGACAGAAATATAAATTTTTGAATCAATAAAACATTATATAGTGTCATCAAACAAATTTATTATTTTAGGAGACTTTAACTTCATTTTAAACCCACTCTTAGGTAAAATAGGAGGTACATTTATTGATACAATAAAAGGTTGTAAAGTTTTCAAACAAATAGTTGAAACATTTAAAATAACAGATATTTATAGACATCTTAATCCAGATAAAGTAATAACAACTTGGAGTAGGAAATGTTTAACAGAATCTATTGCATGTCGTTTGGACAGAATTTATATTGAAAAGTCACTTATTGAACAATGTAAAATTCCATGTCAAATTTTCAGATCATGATTTTGTTAGTTTAACTATAAATTTGGAAAATAATAATACAACGGATATCATAAACATTGGTATATCATACAGGAAATTAAACAATTCAATTGTTGAAGATGAAGATTTTGTCTCTGCTTTTGAATATTATTTTAAAATTATCAGTTGAACTGAAAATATTACTTTAGAGTGGTGGGGCATTTTAAAAACACAAATTTAAGACTTCTGTATTGATTATAATAGTCAAAAAATAAAAAATCTTTTGATGAAATAAAAAAAACTAGTTAAACAATATAAACATTGTATTGATATTTCGGACAAAATCGATATTAAAGATAAATTAAATAAACTTCAAGACAATTTATAAAAAGGGGCATATATAAGAAGTTAAATACATATTTTAAATAATAATGAACACTCTAGTACATTCTATCATAACAAGGAATTTAAAAATGGTAATAACAAAATTATACACCATATTATTAATGGTGGAGTTGATAAAAAATCAACTGATGATATATAAATTATTTTAAATCTTTTTATAAAGAACTATATACAGAAGAGGAAGTAGATACATCCATAAATGATAAATTTACCTCAATTGTCAAATGATGATAATAATATGTTAAGCAACACTATATCAGTCGAAGATATTGAACTAGCCTTAAAAAACATGGACCATACTAAAAGTTCAGGTAGTGACGGTTTAACTTCCTTTATTTACGTGAAATTTTTCCATTTATTTGGGAATATTTTATTACAGTTATACAATGCATGCTTTGATTTAGGTTACATGTCAGAATCGCAAAAAATATCATACATTACATTATTATGTAAAGATACGAATAATAAAACATCTTTAAAAAATTATAGACCGATATCTCTTTTAAACATTGATAGAAAAAATTTATCAAAAATATTACCAAATAGATTAGGTAAAGTGTTAGACTCCATAATTGGCATTTCACAAACCTGTTCAATTCTATATTTGATAATGTTCATTTAATTAGAAATATAATAGATTATGTTGATCAAAAAATATTAGTGCTTGTTTTATTTGTCTAGACCAGGAGAAGGCATTCGATAGGGTCTCATGGTCTTACTTATATACTACACTTACTGCATTTAGTTTTTCTGATACTTTTAGTAAATGGATTCAAGTTCTATATACATATATCAAGTCATCAGTCATTGTTAATGGTCATATATCTGACCCCTTTTCCTTATTCTGTTCGTCAAGGCTGTTTTTTATCGCCTCTTCTATATGTTATATGTTTAGAACCATTTGCTAAAATAATACAAGATGATCATAATATAAATGGTATACAAACACCCGAAAATAAATTTCATGTTAAAAAGTCTTTATATGCCGATGATAATACATCAGTATTAACAGCTGACAAATCTGTTTCATTTCTTTCGTCATGTTTCTGAATTTCAAAAAGTTTCAGGTTCAAAAATAAATTATAATAAAAGTTGCGGAATGGTTTTAGGTAAATGGAAAAACAGGTCTGACCATCCATTTGGCATATCATGGGTGAAAAATGTTAAATTACTTGGATATAAATTTGGCCATGATTTAAATGATGATGATATGTTCAATGACTCGTATATTAATTTCTCAAATACATTAAATTTGTGGTCTAATAAATGTAAATCTTTTAAAGGTAAAAGTTTTGTTTTAAATACATATGTAGTATCAAAAGTTCTGTATTTTGTTCAATGTCAAACAATTCCGAGTCACTATATTAATATGATACAAAAAAGTTGTTTTAAGTTTATATGGGGCAGTGTTTTGAACCAATAGCTCGAAAAACGTTATTTTTAGACTTCACTTTAGGTGGCTTCGGGTACCTAATGTTCAACAAAGAATTAATGCATTTTATTTATCACACTTATTTAAACTGTTTAATGATTATAATTCTCCTTGGGTATACTTTACAAGGTATTGGATAGGTATGCAACTTAGAAAATTTAATCCTTTATTACATAGTAACAGTGAACCCCACAGTGAATATATTCCTTCTTTTTATGTTGAATGTTTAAAAGTATTTCGTAAATTTATAAAGGATGTTAAAACTGAAAATTTTAAACAGTGGTCTGTAAAAGAAATATATGCATTTTTAATAAATCCAAATAATGAATACATTCCGAAATGTAATAAGGAATTTCAATCAATTGATTTTAAAAATACATTTAGAAATATATTTTCCATGGAAGTTGATCCTGTGTGTAGAAATACTTGCTTTAAATTAGCGCATTATGTTGTATATGTAAATAAATATTTACATGATAAAAAGTTTAACCAGGCGAAAAAGAAATGTACTTTTTGTAGTTGTGATGAAACTGTCCAACATTTATTTATAGATTGTTTGTTTACCTCCCCATATAAATAAAACTGTATTATATTTAATTGATATACTTATGATTGAAAACACTAATATTAATCCTAAATGGTTCCAGTTTTTTGATGTCAAATATGTTGGAAGTACTGAATTAAAATATGTATATTTAGTATTTTTGTCAGAATCAAGACATATTATTTGGACATGTAGGAATTCTGTTATACATGAAAAAGTAGTATTATCTCCCTTAGACTTAATTATTAAATTTCTAAATAGAATAAAATTCAGAATTACATTAGATTTCCATCGATTAAAAAATGACTTCTTTTATTTATATTGGGGTGGATTATGCCATACAACTAATGAAACAGTAGTATTCCATGCAGATTTGGATTACAAAAATTAGGTAAAATTTCTATAAATGCAAATATTTAATATTGTATATTTCATTTTCGTTCTGCTGTTTGCGTTTTCTCTCTAATTTCAGGATGGCGGCTGCGGGGCCATTATTGGCTGCTCCTCGGGTTGCCATCCTAGATCAGAGAGGCAACGCGACAGTGGTTATCTTGTGTTTAGAAGTTGATGTGAATTGTTACATGTATATTGTTAATTGTATTCTTGTATCATCTCTTTTATCATCAGTATTCCTATAAGCCATTTCAATCATTTTTCCATATATTATGTAACCCAGTATTGGGCGCATCCCATTTCACTCATTGAGTTTCATGATCACTCATTTTTCATCACTATGTATTTCGACATACCATTAACACATTTTCAATCATGTAGGACATAGGATACTTTACTAATCTTTCCTCAAGTAAAGAGTTTTTTTCAAAATTATGTATTAATGTACACTTTTTGTGTTTCACACTTATTTCGTGCTTAGCTAGATGTTGGGGCTGGAGCGGGTGAGGAGTGGTACCGAAGGCTCTCATGTGCTTCAGCTCCATCATCTGGTGCAGCTGTAGACTGTCTAATATGTTCCTGGCGGACCATCACGGGAAGTGCCCGGGCATGACTTTAGATGGTTCGCTGGGAATACCTTTTTCTTTTTCTTTGTAATGTACTTAAGTATTCTGTTTATTGTTCATGATGGTTTTTAAGGAAGTGTGAATTGTTATTATTTATATTTATTGAGTATTACCTCTTTATTATTAACTAATTAAGATCCGCTTCATTTAGGTTGGTGACTGTCTATTTGTTAAAACTGTTTTCTATGTCTCAAGTTATATCTATTTATTTTATTACATACGTGCAGACGTGTAAAGACTGTAACAACTTAAACATCTATATATTAAACGTGCAGACTGTGGAAAGACTGTGTAATTAATTATTATAAAATAATTCCTTTTCTTAATTCGTTATTAATCTTAAACTATTTACTAAAGTCACCTTGTTCTGTACATATTCATTTAATTCTTTTAAGCGGATACTTGGGGCGTTATACACCCCAAATATGTAATTAATAAATTTTATGAAAAAGAAAAAATAAATCTTTCGAGTCTTTATTGAAACTTACCTGGTACAGGGAATATTCGTGTTTTTTGTCTCAAGGTTGGTCGTTTATTCATAAACGGGCGAAATGTCAGCGATTAGTAGCAATGTTAGGTCGTTGGATGTGAATGCAATATACGAGAGTATCGTACAGAGGCCTGTTAAAATACAGGGCCAACGTGGATCTTCAATTGTGAACGTTATCAACTTGATCAGGAGTCTCGGGGTCACGGAGAATGATGTCGATGCGGTCTCCAGTAACCTTCCGGGTTCCATGGCATATGATGTGGTGTTCACGGAGCAAGATAAGTTGACTAATTTTCTTGCTAGTATGAAGTCAGACGAAATAGTTTTTCAGAAACTGAGATATAAATTTGAGTCGTATGGGAGCCAAGTAGTACACATTAGAGTCCATTGGCTACCCATTTTCATCAATAATAAGATTTTGGAAGATTTTTTCTCACAGTTTGGCATTGTGTTAAAGATTGAGCTTGAAAAATTAAGTGTCGGTCATTTTGTAACTGTGTCCGGTGTACGACTCGTCACAATGGAAATGTCACAGAAATCAAAATCCAAAATACCACATTTAATCAATTTCGAATGTGGCAACAAGGCCCTGTTGACAATATGGGGACGGCTTCCTTTGTTCTTGAGGTGCATGCAGCTCGGGCACGTGGGGAGGGACTGTCCCGGCAAGTTCATCAGGCCGACAGTCTCTCAGTTGGAAAACAGGCCTCGGAGGTGGCGAAGCCTGTTGAGAGTACAGGTTCTTTATCGACGTGGACGGATGTGGTCCGGAAGGGGAAGAAGGCGAAGAAGGCCCCCGAGACGCAGGACGCGGCCCCTGCTACTTCTCCTCCCGGTGACCAGACGCCGTCTCCAGTCACTACAGAAATGCCAGTGGTTGAGACCAAGGAAATGGAAGTAAGTTAAGGTACTGCAAAACGGAAATTAGAGACAGAGGAATCTACCCCAATGCCCCGTAACAGGGTAGATAGTGGGGTCGAACAGGTTGAGAGTGGGGGATAGATACGTCTGAAATGCTATCTCCAGACTCCATCTATGATGGTATGTTGGCGACTCAGTCCCCCCATATAATGTCGTGTTTGTATTGATTAGACTCATAAATGGACTTGATTGTTGCACAACGAATTTCTTTATATTAAAAATTGCCTGGCAACAAACCGCATGCTTTATGGACTTCGAAAATGCTTATTCCTTTTTTACATCTATGTAGTTATTCATATAGTTAATTGCGCTATTCCCATAATTGTTAAAGGTTTAAAAATCTGTAAACATAAATACATTTATGTAAAATTTATATATATTATATTGAACTTTTCCCATACAATGTTTTAACATTGTAAAACTCTACATGAATATATACATGTTTGAACATGTTTCAGTTCTATCCAGCTTTTTTGTGTACACATTTGTTAATATGTGTGGGATAATCTCCCCTTCTATAAACATGTCTTTTTCGTACACATTTCGTTTCAACCAGTTTCAGATTATGTTGTTTTACGGTCTCGATTTATCTCACAAATATATTACGTCTGCTTTATTTATTAGCTGCCAATGTGTATCCCGCCCCACTTTTATTTTGCTTTTTTTCACTGCTCCAATAGAAATAAATGCCCGATAACGTTTATATTGTGGTCGCAGCCATCTTTAATTGTACATGCACTTTCCTGGATTATTTCTAGCTCATATAATGTCTGTCCTGTATGTTTCGGTGTAATGGATAGAAAACGTTGGTGTCGTTCATTCTACAAGTTATTTTTTAGATTATTTCAAAACTTACAAGAATGTCTTTAATAATTCATAGTTTTAACATAAATGGATTTAGATCCAGAACAAATCAGCAGAATATTAAAGATTACATTTTGCAAAATAAGCCTGCCATTTTATGTATATAGGAAACACATATAGACATTTACTCCAAAGCCAAACATGTAGGAAATTTTATCTCCAAAGATTATAAATATATTTGGAGTTTTTCAAATGTTAATAAGTCATGTGGTGTATGTACTATTATTACTGATAAAAATAGTATTTGCCATAGTTTTCAAACTGATTATGATGGTCGTTTTATATAATATGCAGATGTTGAGTTTGTAAACACAAATTTCAGGGTATGTAATAATTATGCTCCAAATGCCCCTGGAGATAGTAATAATTATTTTTCCTCCATAAAGAAATATTTGGATAGTTATTACCATCTAGTTGTTATTGGAGATTTCAATTTTGTTCTGAATCCTAAGTTAGATAAATCAGGGGTAGATACTGATAAACTTCCTATTGGCTGTGCTGTTTTCAAACATATAATTGATAAATATAAATTAAAAGATGTCTTTCGACATTGGTATCCTAAAAAACCACTACAACATGGAGTAGAATATCTATTTAAAAAAATTAATTCGTTGTAGACTAAAAAGGATTTATGTGTCGAATTTATTTATTGGTAATTTTATTGAGTCTTCCATTAAACCTTGCATTTATTCAGACCATGATTTTGTAAATGTAATTATTAATTTAAACAACTCTAATGAAACAATTTCTATTGAAAATTCCTTTTGGAAATTAAATAATTCAATTTTAAATGCTGATGAATTTATTTTAGCCTTTGAGATTTATTATAAAATAATAAGTTGAACGGAAGATATAACTTTAGATTGGTGGGATAGAATTAAAAATAAAATAAAAGAGTTTTGTATTGATTACTCTAAATCAAAGAAATCTAATGCATACAAATAAATAAAACTATTAATTAAAACTTACCATAATTCACAAGATAGTGAAGAAAAAATTAATATTAAAAATCAACTTGAAAATTTACAAAATAATATATATGATGGTTCCTACATAAGAAGCGAAATCAATATGCTGAATAGCAATGAAAATGCTTCAAATTAATTTCATGATAAACAATTTCAAAATGGTATTAATAAAACTATAACTCATATAATAGATGATGGTATGGACAAGAAATCATCACATGATATTTTAAAAACTTTTCATTCATTTTATTTGTATACTGATGAACCTGTTGACCCTTCTTTAAACTCTAAGTTTTTAAAAAACCTACCTAAAATTTCCAATGTTGATAATGCTATGTTGAGCCAACCTGTTACTCTGGATGAGATTTTCTCTACATTAAAGGAAATGGATCATACTAATTCTCCAGGAAGTGATGGCCTTACTTCTTTGATATATGTTAAATTATTTCATCTGTGTTTATTTAATACTTGTTTTGAATCTGGCCATATGTCAGAATCCCAAAAACTATCTTATATAACATTACTTTGCCAAGATAATAATAATAAAACATCTGTCAAAAATTATAGACCAATTTTAATTTTGAATATTGATAGGAAGATTTTGTCAAAGGTTTTGGCCACACGATTAGGAAAGGTTTTGCCCTCTATTATTGGAATAACTCAAACATGTTCAATACCTGGGAGGACTATTTTTGATAATATTCATTTACTTCGTAATATAATAAGTTATGTCGAGCAGAAAAACCTAACAGCTTGTTTTATCTGCTTGGACCAGGAGAAGGCCTTCGACCGTGTGTCATAACCTTTTCTGTATAGCACTCTTCAATCATTTGGCTTAAATGACTCTTTTATACATTGGATTAAGGTCTTGTATCAAGACATATGGTCATCCGTCATTGTAAATTGACATATTTCTGACCCATTTGCATTGACAAGATCAGTCCGTCAGGGCTGTTCATTATCACATCTCGTTTATGTTTTATGTTTAGAGCCCTTTGCTAAGGTTTTTCAAGATGACCCGCATATAAATGGTATCAACATTCCTGGTGGAAAGTTTCATTTGAAAATACCACTTTATGCTGATGACAATACCACCTGTCTATCAGATGAAAAGTCAATTTCCTTATTTTTTAAACATGTGTCAGACTTTGAAAAGGTTTCGGGGTCAAGGGTAAATTATAAGAAAAGCTGTGGAATGTTTTTGGGGAAATGGAAGTCAAGGTCTGATCATCCTTTTGGCATTTCTTGGGGATAAAATTGCAAGTTATTAGGTTACAGGTTTGGTTATGGTTTAACAAATGATGAATTATTTCATGATTTATTATCTCATTTTGAAAGAATTCTTAATTTATGGAAATCTCGTGGTTAATCGTATAAGGGTAAAAGTTCGATTTTGAACACATTTGTATTTTCAAAACTTATATATTTTATACAAGCTCAAATTGTACCTAGTCATGATATAAACATGTTTCAAAAACGTTGCTTCAACTTTATTTGGGGCAGAAAATTAGAGCCTATATCTCGCAAAATATTGTATTCACACATGATAAAAGGTGGACTTAATGTTCCAAATTTAGAATTTAAAATCCATTCATTCTATCTATGTCATATTTTTAAAATAATTAATAACTACAATACTCCTTGGGTAGAATTTTCTGTTTATTGGACAGGTTTGCGATTGAAGAAATATAATCCTTCAATTGCATCTAATAATATTCCTCATAGTGAAATTATTCCCCCTTTTTATGTTAAAAGTTTAAGTGTATTTACAGATTTTGTGGGAAACTTTAAATCAAATGTTAATTTTTTATGGACTGTTTGAGAGATTTATAATTACTTTATTGAAAATATGAATATTGAACAAAAATGTGTAAGGGATTGTTAATTTGTAGATTTTAATAATAGCTTTAAAAATGTTTTTTTCAAATGCAGTAGATCCTTAGTGTAGGAACACATGTTTTTCCATTGTTCATAATGCTCTTTTAACCGACCAATATCTTTTGTCAAGAAATATGATAAGATCTAGTAAATGCACATTTTGTTCGAAACCAGAAACTATAGAGCATTTATTTGTTGAGTGTTATTTTTCAACATCAATAAATAATGTCGTATTATTCGTAATGCATGTATTAACTGCAGACAATCATATACTGTCTCTCAAATAATTTCATTATCTTAATGTTGATCATTCATATAATAAGGAAAGTAATTATGATTTTCTAATTCTGCTGTCGGAGTCAAGACAAATAATTTGGAAAACTAGACATGATGTAAAATTTGACAATAAACTGTTTAGTCCATTTGATCTTATTTGCAAACTTATTTATAGATTAAAATATCGCATTTTATTAGATTTTGAAAGATTTCCACCTGAGAAATTTGAATAAATATGGAGTAATTATTGTGACGTTAATGCAAATAAAAAAGTCGAGTTTAGATTAGACTTGAATCCTGCAATTTATGCTAACATTTAGTGTTATGATTGAAATATGTATATTACGTTACTCTCTGCTGTTTTGTGTTTTCTCTCTGATTTCAGGATGGCAGCTGCGGGACCGTTAGTGGCTGTTACTCGGTTTGTCATCCTGGATCAGAGAGGGAACGCGACATTGTTAATTTTGTGTGAAGAAGTTTTTGTGAATTGTATATTGTAAATTGTATTATTGCATCATCTCTTTTATCATCAGTATTCGTATGAATCATTTCAATCATTGTTTTATATATTATGTAACCCAGTGTTGGGCTCATCTCATTTCACTCATTGTATTTCATTATCACTCCTTTTTCATCACTATGTATTTCGACATACCATTAACACATTTTCATTAATGTAGGTCATAGGATACTTGACTAACCTTTCCTTAAGTAAAGAGGCTTTTTCCAATTAATTCGTTAATATACATTTATTGTTTCATAATTATTTTCGGCCTGGCCGGATGGTGGGGCTGGGGCGGGCGTGGAGTGGTAACGAAGGCTCCCACGTCTTCAGCTCAATCATCTGGTTCCAGCTGTAGACTTCTTGACTTGTTCCTGGCGGACCATCATGGGGAGTGCTCGGGCATGACCTGGGGTGGTTCTCTGGGAGCACCGTTTTTCTTTTGTTTGAAGTGTGATTTGTAAGCATTAACCTCTTTATCATTTTACTAATTAAGATTCGCTACATTTAGGTCGGTGACTTTTTATTTGTTAGAACTGTTTCACTATTTCTCTAATGCTATATAATATCTATTGCATTATCTACGTTCAGACGTGAAAAGACTGTTACAAATTATATAATAATACATAAAACATGCAGACGGTAAAAAGACTGTGTTTATCAATTAATTATAAACTATTTAGTTTTCTTTTTTCCTTACTATTGTTAAATATTATTTAAAGTCACCTTGTACTGTATAAATTCATTTAATTTCTTTTAAGCGGATACTTGGAGTGTTTTACACCCCAATTATGTGATAAAAAATTTTTTTCGAGTCTTTATTGAAACTTATCTGGTACAGGGAATACTTTGAACGTGTTTTTTGTCTCAGGGTTGGTCGTTGATTCATAAACGGGCGAAATGTCAGCGATTAGTAGCAATTTTAGGTCGCTGGATGGGAATGCAATATGCGAGAGCATCCTACAGAAGACTGTTAAAATACAGGGCCAAAGTGAGTCTTCACTTGTGAACGTTATCAACTTGATCAGGAGTCTCGGGGTCACGGAGAATGATGGCGATGCGGTCTCCAGTAACCTTCCGGGTTCCATGGCATATGATGTGGTGTTCACGGAGCCAGATAAGTTGAATACTCTTCTTGCTAGTATGAAGTCAGACGAAATAGTTTTTCAGAAACTGAGATATAAATTTGAGTCGTATGGGAGCCAAGTAGTACACATTAAAGTCCATTGGCTACCCATTTTCATTATTATTCCGATTTTGGAAGTTTTTTTTCTCACAGTTTGGCATTGTGTTAAAGATTGAGCTGGAAAAAATAAGTGTCGGTGATTTTGTAACTGTGTCAGGTGTACGACACGTCACAATGAAAATTTCACAGAAATAAAAATCCAAAATACCACATTTAATCAATTTCGAATGTGGCAACAAGGCCCTGTTGACAATGCGGGGACGGCCTCCTTTGTGCTTGAGGTGCATGCAGCTCGGGCACGTCGGGAGGGACTATCCCGGCAAGGTAATCAGGCCGACAGTCTCTCTTTCAGTTGGAGACAGGCCTCGGAGGTGGCGAAGCCTGTTGAGGGTACAGGTTCTTTATCGACGTGGGCGGATGTGGTCCAGAAGGGGAAGAAGGCGAGAAAGGCCCCCGAGACGCAGGACGCAGCCCCTGCTACTTCTCCTCCCGGTGACCAGACGCCGTCTCCAGTCACTACAGAAATGCCATTGGTTGAGACCAAGGAAATGGAAGTAAGTGAGGGTACTGCAAAACGGAAATTAGAGACAGAGGAGGAATTTACCCCAATGCCCCGTAACAGGGTAGTTTGTGGGGTCGAACAGGTTGAGAGTGGGGGGATAGATACGTCTGAAATGCTATCTCCAGACTCCATCTATGATGGTATGTTGGCGACTCAGTCCCCCCATAGAATTTAGTGTTTGTATTGATTGGACTCATAAATGGACTTGATTGTTGCATAACGGATTTCTTTATATTAAAAATGGCCTGGAAACAAACCGCATGCTTTATTTACTTCGAAATTGCTTATTCCTTTTTCTACATCTATGTAGTTATTCATATAGTTAATTGCACTATTCCCATAATTGTTAAAGGTTTAAAAATCGGTAAGCATATATACATTTATGTAAATATATATACATTATATTGAACTTTTCCCATAAAATGTGTTAACATTGTAAAACTCTACATGAATATATACATGTTTGAACATGTTTCAGTTTTATCCAGCCTTTTTGTGTACACATTTGTTAATATGTGTGGGATTAACTCCCCTTCTATAAACATGTCTTTCTCGTACACATTTTGTTTACACCAGTTTCAGATTATGTTGTTTTACGATCTCGATTTATCTCACAAATATATTTCGTCGGCTTTATTTCTTAGCTGCCAATGCTCGTGTTTCCCGCCCCACTTTTATTTTGCTTTCGACTGCTTATTTGCACGTAGTCTGAATGTTCGCTTTAAATCTTGATCGATACACTTCTATCCGTATGCTAAGGTTTATTTTCACTGCTCCAATAGAATTAAATGACCGATAACGTTTATTTTGTGGGCGCATCCATCGTTAATTTTACATGCACTTTCCTCGATTATTTCTAGCTCATGTAATGTAAGTCCTGTATGTTTCGGTGTAATGGATAGTGTTCTAAAAAAAACTAACGTTTTAAAACGTTGGTGTCATTCATTGTGCAACTAATTTTTTAGATTATTTCAAAACTTACAATAATGTCTTAAATAATCCATAGTATTAAAATAAATGGATTTAGATCCAGAACAAAACAGCATTATATTAAAGATTACATTTTGCAAAATAAGTCTGCCATTTTATGTATACAGGAAACACATATAGACATTTACTCCAAAGCCAAAGATGTAGAAAATTATATCTCCAAAGATTATAAATATATTTGGAGTTTTTCAAATGGAAATAAGTCATGTGGTGTATGTACTATTATTACTGATAAAACTATTATTTGCCATAGTTTTCAAACTGATTATGATGGTCGTTTTATATATGCAGATGTTGAGTTTGTAAACACAAATTTCAGGGTATGTAATATTTATGCTCCAAATGCCCCTGGAGATAGAAATAATTATTTTTCCTCCATTAAGAAATATTTGGTTAGTTCTTATCATCTAGTTGTTATTGGAGATTTCAATTTTGTTCTGAATCCTAAGTTAGATAAATCAGGGGAAGATACTGATAGACTTCCTATTGGCTGTGCTGTTTTCAAACATATAATTAATAAATATAAATTAAAAGATGTCTTTAGACATTTGTGTCCTAAACAAACCACTTCAACATGGAGTAGAATATCTATTAAAAAAGAATTAATTCGTTGAAGACTAGATAGGATATATGTGTCGAATTTATTTATTGGTAATTGTATTGAGTCTTCCATTAAACCTTGCATTTATTCAGACCATGATTTTGTAAATGTAATTATTAATTTAAACAACTCTAATGAAACAATTTATATTGGAAATTCCTATTGGAAATTAAATAATTCAATGTTAAATAATGATGAATTTATTTCAGCCTTTGAGTTTTATTTTAAAATAATAAGTAGAACGGAAGATATTACTTTAGATTGGTGGGATGGAATTAAAAATAAAATAAAATAATTTTGTTTTGATTACTCTAAATCAAAGAAATCTAATGCATACGAAGAAATAAAACTAAGAATTAAAACTTACCATAATTCACAATATATTGAAGAAAAAAATAATATTAAAAATCAACTTGAAAATTTACAAAATAATATATATGATGGTTCCTACATAAGAAGCAAAATTAATATGCTGAATAACAATGAAAATGCTTCAAATTATTTTCATGATAAAGAATTTCAAAATGGTATCTTTAATACTATAACTCATATAATAGATGATGGTATGGACAAGATATCATCAATGATATTTTAAAAACTTTTCATTCATTTTATGAAAATTTGTATACTGATGAACCTGTTGACCCTTCTTTAAACTCTTAGTTTTTAAATAACATACCTAAAATTTCCAATGTTGATAATGCTATGTTAAGCCAACCTCTTACTCTGGATGAGATTTTCTCTACATTAAAGGAAATGGATCATACTTAGTCTCCAGGAAGTGATGGACTTACTTCTTTGATATATGTAAAATTCTTTCATCTGTTTGGTGATATGTTAATGTATTTATTTAATACTTGTTTTGAATCTGGCCATATGTCAGAATCACAAAAATTATCTTATATAACATTACTTTGCAAAGATAACAGTAATAAAACATCTGTCAAAAATTATAGACCAATTTCAATTTTGAATATTGATAGGAAGATTTTGTCAAAGGTTTTGGCCACACGATTAGGAAAAGTTTTGCCCTCTATTATTGGAATAACTCAAACATGTTCAATACCTGGGAGGACTATTTTTGATAATATTCATTTACTTCGTAATATAATAAGTTATGTCGAGCAGAAAAACCTAACAGCTTGTTTTATCTGCTTGGACCAGGAGACGTCCTTCGACCGTGTGTCATGGCCTTTTCTGTTTAGCACTCTTCAATCATTTGGCTTTAATGACTCTTTTATACATTGGATTAAGGTCTTGTATCAAGACATAAGGTCATCCGTCATTGTAAATTGACATATTTCTGAGCATTGACAAGATCAGTCCGTCAGGGCTGTTCATTATCACTCTCCTTTATGTTTTATGTTTAGAGCCCTTTGCTAAGGTTATCCAAGATGACCCACATATAAATGATATCAAAACTATTGGTGGAAAGTTTTATTTGAAAATGTCACTTTATGCTGACAATATCACCTGTCTATCAGATTAAAAGTCAATTTCTTTATTTTTTAAACATGTGTCAGACTTTGAAAAGGTTTTAGGGTCAAGGGTAAATTATAAGAAAAGCTGTGGAATGTTTTCGGGGAAATGGAAGTCAAGGTCTGATCATCCTTTCGGCATTTCTTGGGGAAAAAATAGCAAGTTATAAGGTTACAGGTTTGGTAATGATTTAACAGATGATGATCTATTTCATGATTTATTGTCTAATTTTGAAAGAATTCATAATTTATGGATATCTCGTGGTAAATCGTATAAGGGTAAAAGTTCGATTTTGAACACATTTGTATTTTCAAAACTTATTTATTTCATACAAGCTCAAATTGTACCTATTCATTATATAAACATGTTTCAAAAACGTTGCTTCAACTTTATATGGGGCAGAAAATAAGGTCCTATATACCGCAAAACATTGTATACACACATGTTAAAAGGTGGACTTAATGTTCCAAATTTAGAATTAAAAATCCATTCATTATATCTATGTCATATTTTTAAAATAATTAATAACTACAATACTCCTTGGGTAGAATTTTCTGTTTATTGGACAGGTTTGCGATTGAAGAAATATAATCCTTCAATTGCATCTAATAATATTCCTCATAGTGAAATTATTCCCCCTTTTTATGTTAAATGCTTAAGTGTATTTACAGATTTTGTGGAAAACTGTAAACCAAATGTTAATTCTTTCTGGACTGTTATAGAGATTTATAATAACTTTATTGAAAATATGAATATTGAACCAAAATGTGTTAGGGATTGTAAATTTGTAGATTTTAATAATAGCTTTAAAAATGTTTTTTCAAATGCAGTAGATCCTGAGTGAAGGAACACAAGTTTTTCCATTGTTCATAATGCTCTTTTAGCCAACCAATATCTTTTTTCAAGAAATATGATAAGATCTAGTAAATGCACATTTTGTTCGAAACCAGAAACTATAGATCATTTATTTGTTGAGTGTTATATTTCTACATCTATAAATAAAGTCGTATTATTCTTAATGCATGTATTAACTGCAGACAATCATAAACTGTCTCTCAAACAATTTCATTATCTTAATGTTGATCATTCATATGATAAGGAAATTGATTATGTTTTTCTAATCCTGCTGTCGGAGTCGAAACGAACAATTTGGAGAACTAGAAATGATGTAAAATTTGACAATAAACTGTTTAGTCAATTCGATCGTATTTGCAAACTTATTTATGTATTAAAATATCGCATTTTATTAGATTTTGAAAGATTTCCATCTAAGAAATTTGAATTTATATGGGGTAATTATTGTGACGTTAATGCAAATAAAAAAGTCGAGTTTAGATTAGACTTGAATCTTGCAATTTATGCTAACATTTAGTTTTATAATTGGAATATGTGTATTAAGTTTCTCTCTGCTGTTTTGTGTTTTCTCTCTGATTTCAGGATGGCAGCTGCGGGGCCGTAAGTGGCTGTTACTGGGGTTGTCATCCTGGATCAGAGAGGGAACGCGACAGTGTTAATTTTGTGTGAAGAAGTTTTTGTGAATTGTATATTGTAAATTGTAGTATTGCATAATCTTTTTTTATCACCAGTCTTCCTATGAATCATTTCAATCATTGTTTCATATATTTTGTAACCCAGTGTTGGGCTCATCTCATTTCACTCATTGAATTTCATTATCACTCATTTTTCATCACTGTATTTCGACATACCATTAACACATTTTCATTCATGTAGGTCATAGGATGCTTGACTAACCTTTCCTTAAGTAAAGAGGCTTTTTCCAATTGATTCGTTAATATACATTTATTGTTTCATAATTATTTCCGGCTTGGCCGGATGGTGGGGCTGGGGCGGGTGAGGAGTGGTACCGAAGGCTCTCACGTGCTTGAGCTCCATCATCTGGTTTCACTTGAGAAACTTGAATAGTCTTTTCAATGCGTATCCAGAACTTTCAGTGTCGCATAGTCAGATACCTATGAGCGATTTAATTCCTGTAAAAATGAATGAAGCAGCGGACATAGCTCCTACAAATGCCCCTACAAATGCAGACTTAATGAAAATATTACTGAAAATAGATAACCGTTTGGTTACAGTTGAAGAACAATTGGGGACACTAAAAACCCTAGAGGTCAAGGTTGACAAATTTGAAAAGGAAATGTCAAAATTATGGAATCTTTATCACGATGTGAAAATTCAAACTGGCAATATGATGACTTTTATAGAGGAAAAAGTAGAAGGTGCAGACTTTAACTTGGGCATAGTGACCTCTAAAGTGCAGGAATTAGAAATTAAAAACAAGCAAATGAACGATGAACTACTATACATTCAAGCCCAATCCATGCGCAACAATCTAGTGTTCGGCAATATTGAGGAGGCCCGAGCAGGGGTGGACGAAAATGCGGAATATGTATTGCGGGAATTCTTAGTCAGCAAGTTGAAAATGGCCAATAGCTTAGTTACAGAAATGAAATTTGAGCGAGTGCATAGAATGGGTCAGAAGAATTCTGATAAGGTTCGTCCTATTGTGGCCAAATTCAACCTGTTTAAGGAGCGTGAACTAGTTAGGAGGTCGGCTAGTGCACTAAAAGACACTCCGTATTACTTGCACGAGCAATTCCCGAAGGAAATATCCGACAAGCGTAGGAAACTGGTACCGGAGATGAAAAAGGCGCGTAAAAGTGGGTCGAAGGCTTGGATTTCGTATGATACGTTGTTCATTGACGGGGTCCCCTACACGAAAGGCAACAACTAGAGGTACGCCGGGGATGATCTGAAGGTGCTATCCTGGAATATTAACGGACTTACTGAGGATAAGAAAAGTAGTGATGACTTTCTTTCCATTCTTGATAAATATAATATTGTGTTTTTGTATGAAACTTGGACAAATGCAAATAGTAATATCAAAATATATGGGTACGAATCTTTTAACTTTTATAGAAAGTTTCAACATCGAAATGCTAGGAGAGCTAGCGGTGGTATTGCACTTTATTACCATGAAGCATTGAAAGATGGTATACAAATTATACGAACTCATCATGAAACTATATTATGGTTAAAATTAGATAAGAATTTTTTTAAATTTGAAAAAGATGTCTATATTGGTGGTATATACCTATGGTGTGATGAATCTCCTGCTTACACCGTTTGCAATGTCGATCTTTTTTATATTATTCAAAGTGATATTTTTGACTTTGAAAATGTTGGTGATGTTTATCTGTATATCTAGTAGGAGATTGGAACAGTCGTGTTGGTATTAGAAATGATTATATTTTATATGATACACACAATGCTGAGCTTGATATAGTTGATTATTTACCAGACGAACCCCTAGTCCGGGCCTCACTTGACAAAACTTGTAACGCGTTCGGTAATCGTTTACTGGATTTGTGTATAAGCACGGGCATTCGCATAGCTAAACGGTCGTTTATATCGTGATCATATGATTGGTAATAACACCTTTTTCTCGAGGCTAGGGTCGTTCGTTATAGATTATTTATTAACTAAACCTTGTAATTTTGCAAAGCTGAGCGACTTCATGGTTCACGAGTTTAATGTGTGGAGTGACCACTGTCCTATTTCTTTTAGTTTACATTGTAACACTGTTATTGAAAATTGTGTAGATGATAGCGAAAGCTTTGTTATTCATAAATGGTCAGCAGAACTGAAAAATAATTTCAGATCTTGTCTTATTACCAAACTACCTGCTTTGAATAATGTAACAAGTAACGTAGATTTGAATAACAGATCAGCAATAGATAATATGTTGACTGAGTTTACATCAATTATACATGATGTTACAGATCCTTTATTTCGCAAGGATGTTACAATTACTAAAAATGTCTCGCTTAACCAAACCTAAAATGTAGATGATAAGTCATGGCTAGACCTTGATTGTGAACGCTCAAGTCAGTTGTATATTGACGCATTGTGTGATTTCAACCGTTATAAATCATCTGCACATATAGAGCAATTATGTATTTAAAAAAAAAGATATAAGCTTTTAGTTAAGAAAAAGCGAAATTGTTATAAATTACAACAAATTAAGGAAATTGAAAAGTTGAGATTGTCCAAACATAAAGAGTTTTGGAAATATTTTAAAAGCAAAAATGTTGTTAATCATAAATTGTCTTTAGACTCTTTTTGTAAACACTTTTCCGAAACGATATATTTCAAAATGTTAAAGGGATATTTTCACGTTTTGGTAAATTGACAAAATTGAAAAAAGTGGTTTTAGATTCGCAAATTTTCGTTTTGATTATGATATTTGTGAGGAAACAGTAATACTGAACATTTACCATGCTCTTATATAGCCATTATATGCATCTTTTGACGATTTTAAAACCTAAAAATTATAAAGCGTTGCAACGCGAAACGATTGAATCATTTGGAGAGTTCTGTTTTTGTCGTTAAATTTTGTGAAACTACGAAGATTGCTTATATAAGGTATAAAATACGTGTAATATGAGTGCTCGGTGGAATAGCTCAGTAGACTAACGCGTTTTTACTTCAGGATTCTGGCAGGACTCCAGGGGTCACTGGTTCGAAACCTGCTCCGGGCAATGTTCTTTTCCTTTTTTTAATTTTATTCTTGATTTTTGACTGGAGCTTTTACGATCCAATGTTTACATTTATCAATATAAAGCATTTAATGAATAAGTTAAAAAATGCCAAAATCTGTGAATTTTGCCTCAACTAATGATTTTGATTGTTGTGATGATGCTGATGATAGTTTGGACCAGCCAATATCTTTAAATGAAATTTTAGAAGCTGTTAAATCATTGAAGCGAGGGAAAGCCTATGGGAATGATTTTCTACTAAACGAGTTTTTTTATTGAAGCTATTGATATTTTGTAATCTCACTTATGTGATATATTTAATAAAATATTAGTAGGCGGATTTTTTCCAAGTTATTGGTGTGAGGGTGTTATTATACCTCTGTATAAAAAAGTAGATGAAAATAATGTTAACATCTATCGTGGTATAACTTTACTTAGTTGTTTATCAAAAATATTCACATCTATATTAAATAAACGAATAAACATCTATTGCGAGGAAAATTGTATTTTATCTGATGCTCAATTTGGATTTAGAAAAGGTTAATCTACTACTGATGCTTTATTTGTTTTATCGTCTATAGTACAGAAGTATATTGATGATAATACACGTTTGTATTGTGTATTTGTGGATTTAAAAAAAGCCTTCGACAGCGTGTACAGAAATGGTCTGTGGTTTAAATTATATAAAAAGGGTATACGAGGTAAACTATTGCGCATCGTTAAAGATATGTATAATAAAGTTAAATCATGCATTAAGCTATGTAATAATTATTCCGATTTTTTCGAATCTGCTGTTGTTTTACGTCAAGGGGAGGTAACCTTGCCGATTTTATTTTCCCTGTTTATAGATGATTTCGAGTTATTTATACAACAAGATATAAATTGTGGTTTAGAATTGAATTATATTATATTGATATTGTTGCTATTTGCCAATGATATGGTAATTCTTGGTAATTCGCTTGAAGAGATTAACAGAAGTTTAATTTTATTACATAGTTATTGTACTAAATGGAGTCTAGATGTTAATGTAGACAAAACGAAAGTTATGGTTTTTAGAAAAAGAGGCGGACTGTTGCAATCAGAGAATTTTGTATATAATGGCTCCCCACTGGAAGTGGTAAATGATTATAATTATTTAGGAACAGTTTTCAATTATACTGGTAATTTTGCACTGAATCAAGAACAACTAGTTGGTAAAGCTCTTAAAGCTTTGAATGTTTTATTGATTAATTGTAACAAATATAAATTGAAGCCAAAACTACTTTGTCAATTGTTTGACTCTTTTGTTGGATCTACCTTATGTTATGCGGCAGATATTTGGGGCTACGGTAAATGTAAAGTTATTGAAAGGGTTCACCTAAAATTTTGTAAAAGGATACTTAATGTAAATATCAGAACTTCAAATGCTGCTGTATATGGCGAATTGGCACGTTATCCATTGTATATTGTCAGATATGTTAAGATTATTAAATATTGGTTTCGTTTACTTGAAACTGATAATATTATCCTCAAAGAAGTGTTTAATATGTGCCTAGTTGATTGTAATAATGGCAAAAACAATTGGTTAACTAAGGTTAAACATTTGTTATTTCAGTACGGTTTAACTATGTTTGGAGTGATCCATTTTGTGTCAGAAGTAAATCATTTATACCAGTGTTTAAACAGAGAGTGATTGATAATTTCATACAATTATGGCATGTCGACAAGGATAATAATGGTGTGTTAACTTTGTATGTAAATCTTAAAGTAAATTTTGAGTATGAAGCATATTTAAATATATTGCCTAGTAACCTTAGATTCTTTATTAGCAAAATAAGAATGTGTTCTCACCCATTGCGTATTCATACTGGTAGATATGGTGTAAATAGAGTTGAAAGAAATGAACGTTATTGTACATATTGTGATATGCATGATTTGGAAGACGAATATCATTTTGTACTTATATGTCCAAAATATAATGATATTAGACAAAAATATATCAAACGTTACTATTGTTTTAATCCGAGTGTTATTAAATTCATTGAATTGTTAAATACTAATTGTAAGAATGTTCTGAAAAACCTAGCTCTTTATATTAAATTAGCACTTTCTCATAGAACTGCTATTACTTATAATTAAACATCAGTTCATCCTCTTATAGTTATGTAATTGTTAAATTGAATGTGCTTCTCTTTTGTCCACTGTGACTTTATATTATGTTTGTAATATATGAATTTATATAATGATTATGTACTTATTGTACAAGTCATAAATAAACTTATGTTCTGTTCTGTTCTGTTTCAGCTGTAGACTTCTTGACTTGTTCCTGGCGGACCATCACGGGGGATGCTCGGGCATGACCTGGGGTGGTTCGCTGGGAACACCTTTTTTCTTTTTGTTTGAAGTGTGATTTGTTAGCATTTGTATTAAATAAAAACAACCTCTTTATCATTTTACTAATTAAGATCCGCTACATTTAAGTCGATGACTTTTTATTTGTTAAAGCCGTTTCACTATTTATGTAATTCTATATAATATCTATTTCATTATCTACGTGTAGACGTGAAAAGACTGTTTCAAAATATATATTAATACATAAAACGTGCAGGCGCTAAAAAGACTGTGTTTATCAATTAGTTATGAAATAATAAGTTTTCTACTTTCCTTACTATTGTTAAATATTATTTAAAGTCACCTTGTATAAATTCATTTAATTTATTTTAAGCGGATACTTGGGGCGTTAAAACGCCCCAATTATGTGGTAAATAAAGTTTATGAAAAAGAAAAATTTCGCCTTTTACTCAAGTGATAACCATGATTGAAGTCAATTTGCCGGCGAGTGACGGCGACGCTATTGTGCCGGAGGTTTTGGAACGTTCTGTTAGAATTTTTAACCAAAAGGGAACTAGTGAGTTTGACGCGGTGAGGGCAATGATGAAGGCGGGGCTCGGTCCGGAAGACATCAAAAGAGTTTCTAATGGTTTGTCGAATCAGACTGTCGAAGTTGTGTTGAAGAATAAAATTTGTTTGACAAAGCATATGGCGGTGGGATCGTCTTTGAGTGTTGGAGGTAGGTCTTTCGAGTTATCAACTTTAAACAAGAAGAACATAATGTTGAAAATTCATTGGCTGCCTGTCTTCTTTGACACTGGCAAATTAGGCCAAATATTTTCGAATTTCGGTAGAGTACTAAAAGTGAGAGACGAACATTTTACTTATGATGGATATCAAATTGCTACCGGGGTGAGGAGGGTCTTGTTGGAGGTGGAGGCAGAGAAGATGAGGTATAAACCTCATCTTCTTAACTTCAAATGCGGAGCTAGGGCGCTGGTGACCTTATACGGGCGCCCACCTTGTGCCTACGGTGCCACACCGTCGGGCAAATTCGGAGGGAGTGCACGGGGTAGTTTACTGTCGCCCGGGAACTTGTTTCAGATGTATTGGCAAAGGATGCTGCTGTGACCGGGTCTTTGCAGAAAACGTCAGCGGAAGCAATGGACAAGGCAGAACTTCTGGCAGCACAAAAATCTGTGCAGCCGAATGGTCTAAAGAGGACTCGGCGGTGCTGAGCTCAGCGCAGCCGGTGGTACAGAAGACTCAACCGGCAGTGCAGAGAGCCGCACAGCCGGAAAAGCCAGTAAAAGTGAAGCCAGCAGTGTCAAAATCGACACAGCCGGCAGCTACGAACAAGCAACCGGCAGCACAAAAAAGCCGTGCAACCGGAAGCAGTTAATAAAGCGAAACTGGCAGGGCAAAATCCTGCACAGCCTGTTTCGCAAATTACCACTGAAGCTGCAATAAGAAAGATTAAGCCTTCTGTGGCGAAGGAGGATGAGTCATCGGCAGCGCAAAAAGCGGCGCAGCCGGTGGAGTGGCCTCCAACGCCACAGGATGTCCAGATGGAGGAACAGTGGAATGATGACCCTGAGGAGAACGGCATGGACGTAAACAGTCGGGGTGAGCGACGGGGACGTTCCGAGGAGGAGGACCAGTCACAACTCCCAAGAAACAAATTCAGGAATACCCCAGACACAGCTTCGTCGCCGGAACACTCCGGGCTGTCCGGTATGTTAACAGACTCGTGTATGGATGAGCTGTTGGCGTCACAGTCGCCACACACATATTGAATGTACATATGTATATAAATTAATTAATTAAAAATGCAAACAAAAAGTATAAAGTATAAAATTTCAAAAAAATATATCATATGTAGTAAAAATATACTTACCATGAATATACTTACCTTATTTATTTTCATTTTCTTTAAAGTCGAGGAAATCGAAATATGTAATTATAATATACTTTATTTTGTATTATTGTCTTGTGTATTACTCATTTTTGTAGTACTTACCTATATACCTCTTCTCTGTGTATTGTCCTCACCTAAGACAAAACATATAAATAGTGAACTATTAAACATAAATATAATTATATTACAATACAACTTTACTTTTGTAGTCCCTACCTATGTGTTACATACCCTAGAAGTTCATCCCTCTCCAGTACCTAGAACAAAAATTATAAATATTATATTAATATACATCAATGTTCTGTGTACATTAATGATAAATATTACTTATAACATAGTTAAAACAAATACTTGTTATTTTATAATTAACTCCTCTTTGAGGAAATTTCAGTGTTTTTGGCTATCTATTGATCATAACCGGTTTTCAGCCTTTTTCAAATTTACACACGTACTTCATGTATTTTGACTTTCTTTCGCTGCTCGGGTTACTACTGCCCAAATAGGGATAAACGCACTCAAGCATTTACAAGAGACCATGGTATTGATTTTTATGCACGCAGGTATTGGTTTTACCAACTATTATATTGTAGATCTATAATGTCAAAACTTAACATTACTTGTTGGACTTCTTTAAATTTATATTATAAACATATTTCGTGTCTGTATTTTATATTTAGTTATTTAATGTGGTTTAAATTGAACCTGAAAATCAATTGTAATTATTCGCCTTCTCACGTTTATTTGATACCCGTTTATATGATACCCGTTTATAAATCTGACTACGGTCTACAGCGTATCGAATTGATGTCGAGTTTCCTCGCTTTGTTTTTACAGGTATAGATACAAATCAAACAACCTCATGGCTAATTTAAAAATAGGATCTTTAAACATAAATGGTTTAATTTATAAAGATAGACAAGTATTTTTACGAAACTTTTTATCTGTTAATAGTTTTGTTGTCTTGTGTTTGCAAGAAACCCATATTAATAATTTTACTTCTGCTATGGAAATTGAACTGTTTTAATTCCTTACAAACAAATTGCATGGAGTTTTGGTGATGGAAGATGTAAAGGTGTTGCAATGATTGTTCTTAATCCTAGTTTAAATATAGATTCTTTTCATTCAGACATGGAAGGGAGGTTATTATATGTAGATTTATCTGTACATGGACTTAAATTTAGAATAGTAAATATATATGCACCATGTAGTGAAGTGGAAAGAAATGAATTTTTTGAATCGTTAATACCTATTTAGTTACTAGTAGACATGTTATTTTAGTTTGAGATTTTAATTGTGTTTTAAACACTCGGTTATATAAAATTGGTGGAAATGTAGAACGAGGATTAGCGGGTTCCAAAATATTATCCCAAATTATAACTAAATTTAATTTATTTGATGCATATAGATCCTTATATCCTAATGAAAACTGTGTAACATGGTCGAGAAAGTGCGGTGTAGATGATTATTCTTTTATTGGTTGTAGGTTAGATAGATTTTATATTAGTAAATCATTACTGACAAATGTTGTAAAGTGTGCAATTTTGCCCTTTACTATTTCAGACCATGATTTAGTATTAGTAGAACTAAATATTGGTGAAACAATTACATTTGGAAATTCATATTGGAAATTCAATAATTAATATTTAGATGATATTGAATTTGTAGATTGTTTTAAATTTGATTGGAAAATTGTGTCTAGAATTAATGAAGTAACTTTTGAATATTGGGAAGACATGAAATTGTTAATAAAAGAATTTTGCATTGATTACGGAATGGGTAAAAGAAAATAAACATATTCTGTAATTAAGTCGTTAAAACATCTACATAGAACTTCAACAGATTTAAAAAACATGTATATAAAATACGGATATCGAAACTAGAAAATGACTTACAAAAAGGTTTTATTAACAGAAGTAAGACAAATATCCTTAATGGTAATGAGAATCCTTCTTCTAGCTTTGCTAACATTGAACAATGTAAAGGTTTTAATAAATTATAATGGTGTTGATTGTAAATCTTCAGAAAGTATTTTAAATGCTTTTGATGCTTTTTATTCTTAATTGTACACAAGTGAACCTATTGTTAATTCCTTAAATGATGTATTTTTTTAATAATTTACCTAAAGTTTCAAATGAAGATAATGAAATTTTGTCACAAAACATAACTAAAGAAAAGATATTGTTAGTTCTAAAGGACATGGATAAAAATAGATCCCAGGTAGTGACGGTCTAGCAGTTGAGTTTTATTTTAAATTCTTTGATTTGTTTGGTGATGTATTAAAAACTATTTATGATCAATGTTTTGAATTAGGTTATATGTCACCATCGCAAAAATTATCTTATATAACTCTAATATGTAAAGACAAAAATAACAGCACACATGTTAAAAATTATAGACCTATTTCGTTATTAAATGTTGACAGAACATTTTTATCTAAATTTTTAACAAATAGATTAGGGAATGTGTTGCCATCAATTATCTCAGAAAGTCAAACTTGTTCAATAAAAGGTAGGACTATTTTTGATAATGTTCATTTATTAAGAAATATCTTTGACTATTGTAATCAGAAAGACATTTCAGCTTGCTTTATAAATTTAGATCAAGAAAAGGCGTTTGATAGAGTGTCATGGGAATACATGTATAATGTTTTGAAATCCTTTTATTTTGCACCTAGGTTTATAGATGTCATTAAAGTTATATATGCAGATATTAAATCATCCATTATTGTAAATAACCATGTGTCTGAACCGTTTGCTTTATCTAGATCTGTGAGGCAGGGCTGCTCACTCAGTCCATTATTGTATGTATTATGTTTGGAACCTTTTGATTTAAAAGTACAAAGTAATGTTAACACTAAAGGCATAAAAGTTCCAAGTGCACCATTGGAAATTAAAATATCAGCTTATGCTGATGACAATACGGCAATTTAAATGGATGATGTCTCTATTTCTAATTATTTTAAGGATGTTAAACTTTTTAAATTAATTAGTGGCTCTAAAATAAATTACTATAAATCGAATGGAATCTTGATAGGAAAATGGAAAAACAGATCAGATCACCCTTTTGGGACATCATGGGTAAAAAAATTGTAAATTGTTGGGTTATTATTTTGGTTACGATATTAATTATGATAATATATGGTCTTATTTGTTTTTAAAAAATTAGAGAGTTCTTAATTGATGTAAATCTTTTAAACTTTCATATAAAGAAAAGAGTTCCATTCTGAATTGTTTAGCCTTTTCAAAAATACTATATTATATAAGTGCTGGATGTATACCTAAAATATATTTAAATATGTTTCAAAAAGCATGTTTTAAATTTTTTTGGTCGTCTTCGTTTGAACCTGTGACTAGAAAGACGTTGTGCCTACCTTTTAAAGAAGGAGATTTAAATGTTCCAAATGTTTTATACAAATGGTATTCATTGTTATTATCCCATGTACAAAAGTGTATATCCGACTATAACGCACCATGGACATATTTTACAAAATACCGGATAGGTTTCAAGTTAAGAAAATACAATACAAAGTTTGAAAGCAAATTATACCCTAAACGTAATAGTGTTCCGTTATTCTATAAATAATGTCTCAAAGCTGTAGAGATTATTTTAAAGATTAAAATAGTTACAAATTTTATTAATATTACAGCGAAAGCTTTTTATTGTATGTTGTTAGAAGTTGAAGATAATGTTGTCAAATGTAAAGTGAATTTTCCACAAATTCAATTTTCTTCTTCTCTTAAAAATATAGTTTCTAATGCCATTGACCCATGTCATCGAAATATTTGTTTTACTTTAGTACATAATTGAACGTATGTAAATAATAACCTTCATCTAAAAAATATTTCAAAAAATAAAAATTGTTATTTTTGTAAAAATATTGAAACAGTATCGCACCTGTTTATAGACTGTTCCTTTTTTAATCCTCTTAATAGAACTGTTCTTTATTTGTTAAATATTGCCATAGATTCAAAAATTACTCTTTTGGAAAAAATGTTTAGATTCCTTGATTTTATACCAGATAGTGCTGGTCATAATTACACGTTTTAAGTCATTTTATCTATTTCTAGGTTTGTAATTTGGCATATAAGAAATCAAACAAAATATCATAAAAAATAGTTTCAAATTATTGACAGCCTTACTATGTTTTTTGTCATTACTAAGATTGAGAATTTTGGTTGATTTTAAAAGATTGAACTACTCGCAATTGTGGAATTATTGGGATTGTATGATATAATTGCCCCTGTCAATAATGAACTTGTTTTCGGTACCCATTTTTTGGTCAACACGTACTCCCACTAGTCAACTTCTACCCGATTTGGTCAACACGTACCCTCCTTAAAATTATTTATATATATCAAAGACGTGAAATATGTTTTTGATATGAATATAGGTTATAATTTTGTTCTTGCTTTTTTGGGAATTTTGTTTTCAATTTTTTTTTCTTTCAGAGAAGAAATACCCATCTGTTCGCCCAAAAAGAAACAACAGAAAAATAAAGCTGACACCTTATTCAACTAGAACTGAGCCAACTCCCTTTGATTCTGAGCATGTATTGCTACAAAATACAAACACAAATATTGAAGCTGAGCCCAGTACAAGTTCTCAAGTATGTGAGCAGTCAAATGTTTATCAACATTAGAAACTTGCCAAAAGTTCTAATTGTGAAAATAATTTGGACTTTGGAAAGACTATTAAAGAATTATTGGAAGAAGTTAACGCGTATAATGAAATAATTGATGAAGTGACAGAAATCTGCGAGGATACAGAACTCCTGTCAGATAATGAAGGGTCTGACTGTGAGATAGGAGACACTGCTAATTTTGACTTCGAGGCTAATACTCATACTTCAACAGAAGATGTGCCTTTGGAAGACAGACCAATTTATAGTGGCCACAGTATGACTGTAGGAACCAGCCTTCTACTTATTCTTCTGTACACCAAAACACATGAAATATCTTGGAGTCAACTTAGTGATCTGCTAGTCCTCATTGGTCTGCATTGTGCAGAAGAACATCCAGGACTGAAAAGTTTGTTTCACTTTAAAAAGCACTTTGCAGGGTTCAAATCACCATTGGTGAAACATTACTTTTGTATACATTGTTTAACTTGTGTAAATGAAAACGATCAACTGTGCACAAATACCTTATGTGGGAAAAGCATTAAAGACACAAAATCAAAATCATATTTCATGCAGGTGCCTCTAGAATCACAGCTGCTAAATTTCTTCAACATACCTAATTTCGCAGAACTACTAAAACACCGATTTCAAAGGAAGAATAAAAAACCTAGCAACTTAGAAGATATATATGACGGCGAATTATACAAAAAATTGTCAAGCAAAGGCGGAGTTCTTTCTGATAGTTTTCCCTACAATATATCATTCACCCTCAACACGGATGGCGTACCATTGTTTAAAAGTTCAAAATTTTCTATTTGGCCAGTGTTCCTTATGATTAACGAACTTCCTTTCAAATATCGACGCCAAAGTGAAAACATGCTATTTGCCGGGTTGTGGTTTAGGGACGGAAAACCTTTCATGGGTACATTCTTTCGACCGATCCATAGCAATTTAAAGAAACTTGAGGATGAAGGCTTGAATATAACTGTTTGTGGAAATGATATTTTATGTAAAGCTTTATTAATATGTTCAACAGCTGACCTTCCAGCCAAGAGCACATTACTGAATATAAACCAGTTCAATGGAGCATTTTCGTGTTAACAGTGCTGCAATAAAGGAGAGACATTTAAAACACCAGGAGGAGGGTCAGTTCATGTCTTCCCATATGAAAAAGAGAAACTATTCGGATTTGGAAACAACAGAACTCCTAAAATGTGTCAAAGGGATGCAATTGAAGCAGTAAACACCAAACAGACTGTTCATGGAATTAAGGGACCCTCTTTTTTATGACATTTATATACTATGATTTTGTTAAAAGTTCAAGCATTGACTATATGCATGGCGTACTTTTAGGAGTTACAAAATTATTGATAAAGCTTTGGTTTTCCACTTCTCTAAGTAAACAGGACTTTTCCATTTCATGCCACTCAGAAGCAGTTGATAAGAAACTCCTTAGCATCAAGCCACCTTCTTTTGTGACAAGGATCCCAAGATCTATAACCTCACATTTCAAGTATTGGAAGGGTTCGGAATTAAGGTCCTGGTTGTTTTTTTATTCCTCACCATTATTACACGGGTTGTTGAGTGAAAGTTTTTATCTCCAGTATGCCTGTTTTGTTGAAGCAGTGTTTTTGCTCTGTGGATCTTCTGTCACACCAAATGATATAGTTAGATCTCAACAGTTTTTGATGTACTTTGTGATGACATTTCAACCATTGTATGGGGGCAGATATATGACTCTGAATATTCATCAGACTGTGTTCGGCAGCTATGTCCTCTTTGGGCATATTCGTGTTTTCATTTTGAAACAGCAAATGGAGATACAGTCCAACCTGCCCGAGCGACCGCCCGTTAATAGCGACCAACAGTCAATAACGACCACACCGATTTCCTCCCGAACGATTTCACTATATATTGAACCTGCGAATAAAGCCCACATGTGAACAAAGACCAACGACCACCCTTTTAAATTCCCAAATCTCCATTTTGATAGCTTACAACGACCACTGCAATCATAAAAATCAACGATTTCACAACTTTCAAAAAACAAAATGGCCGCCAGGACGCTGCGTAGTAACGTGATACACATCTTACCAGTGGACTCATCGGTCGCTATGGAGATATCGGCAAGTGACAGTTTATTGCACTCGATAGCAGTTGTTTGTTTATTTAACATGCATTGCTAATTGGTAGTCGCCTTCTTCTTTTATGCATTTGACAGTTTGTCAAAAGTGTAAAAATTTGCCTTTGTATTTAAGTGACTCGCGATTAATGTACTTATTGCCGAAAATATCAAAGACAAATTTGGGGCTTTCATAAACTCATTAAGGAAATTAACGGTTTTATATCGAGGGGTTAAAGCCAGAACGTGATAACTCCATTTTTCAAATAGTGGAGAAAAACGCAAAATTAAGGTTTGACAGACTACAACTTTTAAATGAATATGAATATCAGCATAATATTTGGTTATAAGATAGGTAATAGTATTGTTATGACATTTTAAACATATTATATGATTGTATAAAATATTTTAATGCTTTTGTCTTCAAAATAGCACTTACTTCATTCTGGCATAAACGTAAAACATATATTTTCAGAGTACAACTGTGTTAAGTGCACTTGGTTCCCTTTTTGCATAAGAATTGAACGCTGCTTTTCCTAAGCCATACAGGACTTAGTGCCATTAAAGCAAAACAGCCTTGTGCTATGCATCTATTTTACGAGACTAAACGAAACATGTGCACTTAAAACAAGTTTATTTTAATAATCATAATGGTAATTCTTTTTGTAGAAGTACATACTTATTTTCTTTTGCATTCTAGATTTCAACAGGACGTGCAAATGTGTCTCCAACCTTAACAATGGAAGAAAGTTAAGATTCAGATATTCTATTCCACATCTGCATCTTATCTATCTTCTAATGTATCTGGGTCTGGAATATTCTTGAAATACTGGTGATATTCTGAAGGAATTATCCCTTCAGAGCAAAGTGATTGCAGGTCTTTCTTCTTTGTTGCTGTAATTGGAATCTACAAGTGTTTTATGTCACATTTTATAGAAGGTCCTTTGATAGAGGATTTGATTTGATTTTATAGAGGATATTAGTTTACCACACTGAAAACTGGTGTCATCAAAACTGCAATTAAAAAAACACATACCCGGATCACAATTGTAGTTTTATCAATTTTATTTTTGTCCATATAACCTTTTGTCCACTTACATTTACAATATTTGGCGGCATTACAGTTAAAGCTACATGCATGATATAAAAAGCGTCATAGTATATTTCATAGGCACTACAACATACGGAGTTCTTTTTGGTGTAACCCTCACAATTGGTTCCCATTAGTAAATATACAAATGTAAATTTCTTTGCTCATTCTATGGAAGCAGGTACACTATCACACTCCATCTGGGTATGTCCACTTTCTAAATACTTTTGTTCAATGGTGTCTATGTTTTTACATTTTTCAATGCAACAGTAATAACCTATTTTTGATTTTGACCACTACAACAGTCAGAATAAAAACAGACATTCTTTTCTGTCATGGGAAGAGATTTCATGTAAGTCAAAAGACAGGTTCCCACTTCACAGCCGCATTTTCCTTCAGTTTCGTTCCACAATAAACATGTCAAACTTGTGTTTTGTAAACAGTAAAAGAAAATATTGAAACTTTTTCTTTTTCTTTTATATAATATAAACTTGGCTCACACGAGAACATGGAATCGGTAAAACAGCCTCTAGATAAAATCTTATTTTACCATCTTAGTGGGAGAATAATGTCTTTTAGATAAGCACCAATAAAGGCATATTCTCCCTATCTAATTACAAATTAGCACAATAGTTTGTGTATTCCTGTTTAAATAAACAAGATGCTATAATTCCTTAACAAGGTAAGGGCTTCATATTTTGTTTTTACCTTAAATTATATGCACAAATGGCTTATTTTTAAATGATTTAAGTGCACTTAAATCCTTTTGGCACATGTTTTACTCTCAATATGTATGAAAACTTATTGTGCCAAAATGACTTAAGTGCACTTGAAGCATTCTGGCATACACCAGATTTGTCGATAAGCACTTAGTGCACCTTGGTTCTTTCTATGTTGTATTCATGATGTGATTCCAGGGAATAGTGAATGTTGTAGAGCGTTGGAATAACTTTATGAAAGTGCAAAAAAGTGATTTTTGATAAAAAGTGCACTTATCACGTTCTGGCTTTAGCCCCTCGATATCATTTACGATGCCTATTAAAGACAAACATTTTGATAGTCATTCTCTTCTTAAATTTCTCCGTAATAAGACGTTCATAGATTATAGAAAAGTAAATGTCAGTTCAAGTTAACCATCATGGCTTCCAAGCGTAAGTTCTTGACGTTGGAAGAACGCGTTAAGGTCATTAGTTTGTTAGGTAAAGGACACAGTTGTATACGAGCCGTTTGTGATCTTGGTGTAGGAAAAACTCAAATTCAGAGCATTTTAAAGCGTAAACATGAGATTATGGACGAATTCGATGAGAACGTAAACTGTGAAAGTAAACGCCCTAAGCGTGAGTCGGAATTCGCGTCAGTGAATGACTTAGTGCATACGTGGTTTGTTGACGCAAGTGCAAGGCTCTTGCCTGTGTCTGGACCTATTTGCTATGTTATGTGTATTTTGTACTTTGTTCTTTGTAGAATTACATGTACATGTATGTATACATGTATGTCAATAGTTATTTATACAGTATATGATAAATTAAATAAATAATAAAAACATAAGGGAGTAGAAATACAACATGTAATAAATATACAAATGTAAAACAAAACTGTGTTTTCAATCCTTTATTTCATTATACATGCATAAGTATTCAAACATTTAAACAATAGAGCACATACAAAGATAAGGTACCTGTTAAAAAACTACTAGCATACATGTATTTTGCACAGTCTCAATCGACCCTGCGAATAAAGACCACCTGTGAACAAAGACCACAACGACCAAATCCCTTGAGTGGTCATTATTGACAGGTTGGACTGTATAACCAAATTATTTCATGGAACACAAAATGTGGATTTACAAATTTTGAGTTCTGTTAATATACGTCAAAGTCTTCCAACACTTATTGATAAAATACCTGAACATTTAAAATCTGCAGAACAAAAACTGTTACCAGCAAAGATCTCGAAGCATATTTAAACTTTTCATGTGCAATTTCTGGGCAAGGGATAACAACGACATTTAGCTAATGGATTGATGCATATGCTGATAGAAATGATCCATTTTGATGTTCCGATCTTAACTTTTTATAGCCGTGTTTTATTGCGTGGGGAATTGTATCATTCTAAAGACTATAAACGAGTTGTGCAGCGCAACAGTTTTACTGTAAAATACTTTTGTGCAAACAGCTGTTGAATAAAGTTTGGATACATTGAACGCTTTGTGACACATGAAAAAAATAATAAGGTGATAAATAATTTTGCTTCAGTTCGAGTTGCTGAATCGAATTCAGGCATACTGTCCGATTTATTAATTCCAAACACTCTTGCAATAACAGTGCCTCATATACACAAGATAAAACCTACTGACAAAATATATGTGGTAGACTTGAACAATTTACTAGGAGTTTGTGTAAATATTGTGGTACCTAAAGATGATGAGGCAGTGACTTTTGTGTGTGAGCCACCCGATCGCTTAGAGACTGATTAATAATAGCCTTGAAGCATAGATTTGTTAATTTGCTGCCATGAGATGAAAAAGTAGATGTTGTGTCAATACAGTCATGTAATTAGTGTCTGTTAATTAACAGAAGATCAAATAGAATCTCATTTGAATTATATGTATGTTCGAACTCATAAATTACAGTCCTGAGTGTTATTTATTATTTAATTCTCTTCTCATCTTATGCAAAGTGTTTTAACAAATACAATGTTAAATGGCAGGTCTTCAAAATGACCAGAAAATGACAAAAATAATTTTTGAAATTGATTTTTTTTCTTCTGATGCATTCCAATCTGCTAGGTCACAGTCTTGTTGACCAAGTTTCAACTTCTAAAACTAACATAAACCATGTTAATATACCAAAAAAAGAGTTGAAAAAGTTGAAAACACTTTCAAATTTGGCGTGTTTAAAAAATACGCACAATAATAAGCAAACAAATCAGCCAACATTTGTACGCACAAATTTGTACATCAACTTGAAAATGTAATCACTTGTTAATGTATAATGAACAAAATGTATATCTATTAGACTTTATTTCACTCCCGCAAAGTTAAATATAGAAAGCTATTGTGAACGCTATGTGTCCATTTTCTATTGTGTATTTCTGACGTTGACACTTTTAGATGCTGTTTCTCTATCATGTCTTTATAGAACCAATATAATATTTGTTCATAAAATATATTGTAGCAACTGGCTTTTCTGATGTTTTAGCTTGACAATTTTCAGAGAAAACCAAAAGTATTTACGTAGCCTGTGTGTCATTCACTATCGTCTCAAAACCTTGACACTGCCTTTCTGCTCCTCTTAGAAAACAGGACAGTGAAGGCATTTCTTACTGCAATATTGAACAGTCATATGTTGATGAACCTTAAAAGGCCAAGGTTGAGAAACACCTTGCCCCCACCATTATATTGCTGCTATTGAGTTATAATTGTCTCCCTGTCTTTTAGGAGAAAAAACGATACATAGTAATGGCTCCATCTGTATGTCCGTCCGTCCATCAAACTGTGTCCGATTAATAACTCCTTCATTCATTAAAAGATTTTGAAAATACTTGGCATAAATGTTCATAATGTGACGAAATGTCATGCACAAACTTGAATCCTTATCTCCAAGGTCAAGGTCACTCTTGGAGGTCAAAGGTAAGCATAGTCTGGATATTTCATGTCCGGTCACACCTCTTTCATTTGAAATAGCATGGTACACATTTCACCATAATAAGACGATGTGTCATGTGAAACGCCCAGACTTCCCATGTTCAAATTTAAGGTCACACTTGGAGGTCAAAGGTCAACATGGTATGTTAAAGGCTACATTTTAATTTCTAGTCCATAACTCATTTATTCCTCAAGGGATTCTGGAAATACTTGGCACAAATATTCACTATTATAAGACGACATGTCATGCAATTCTCGAAGGTCAAGGTCATACTTGGGGGTCACATATCAACAGAGAAAACTGTATTATGTGAATGTGGAATAAGACATCAAACTGGGAATGGACATATTTTTGGTGATTATCTCAAACAAAACTATTCTTTTTATGATCTCAATTTATTTTGTATTTTTTTTTCTATATTTCAAGCTTAATAAGCAATTTGTCATGACTTTTTTATTAACAATGATTGTATTTTTATAAGTTGTACTGTATTTTAAAACCGTGTTTATGCGCTGCATGGACACAGTTTTATTTAATAAGGATTAAATAAAAAAATCAAGTTTTGTAGTAAAATCAATTTTAATGATGCTATATTATATGCAAGTATCTTTTTTATTATAATGTGTCTAACTATATAAATACAATATGTAAAAGTGCATTTTATGAACAGTTAAAAAAACACACTTTATTCTCAAATTGATGTCTTATTCCAACTTCACATAAAACTGTGTTTTAGGGTGTTACAGGATTTTTTGTTTGGTCCACAACTCTTTTATTTATCAAGGGATCTTTTTTTAAATGCCACCATAATGAGAGAACATGCCATGCGAAACACCCAGACCCATATCTCCAAGGTCAAGGTCACATTTGGATTGCAGATATAAATCACACTGTGCTGCTACTTTTAAACTACAGTTGCCACAAGTGTCTGACACTTTGTTCATTTAATATAAGTTATTTTACACAAGTAACATTTCCGGCTACTTTTTGGCTTCAGTTTCCGCTAGCGGCTGACAATTTGTTCATTTAATTTAGGTTATTGTACCGAAGTATTGTTTTCGGCTACTTTTTTGGCTACAGTTGCCGCAAGCGGCTGACAATTTGTCAAATTAATGGAAATATTTCACTGTTTTCTGTTTCTAGCTACCTATTGGCTACAGTAGCCGCTAGCGGCTATGGTAGCCAGTACCGGGTATAGGTTTTGGCTACTCAGCCGCAGCCTAGCCGCTACTGGCTGACTTTCGCTACCTCCAGGATACCCGTTTCGGCTACCTTGTTAGGTAGCGGCTAGGTAGCCTCTACCTAGCGGCTAGTCAGCCGCTACCTTTTCATTTCTGTAAGGGCGTGCAGACGTCAAAGACTGCGTGTATGTTTGATATATCCATGTTTACGTTTTCTTAACCATTTGTTTTCTTCAATTAAATTTCTTGATATATCGGGCCGCTTTACTGTCCAGTCACAATTTATTCAAATAATAAAGTTTTATGAAAAATAAAATAAAATACTAAATATTTCCGTGCAGTGGAACATTTAATGAGTCATTAGACTTATTTCTGAAGTCCTGTTAATTCAGGATATGCAATAATGTGTCAATACATTAACCTTGGTAGCAGCTAGGTACCATATTCTTAATATATTGTTTGTTCTAAAAAATATGGAACTTTTCACGAATTTGCGTGTCATCCTTGCGCAGGGAACGGAGTAATCTTCTCCCCAAAAGATGGAACAACGCTCCATCTTCATTGGATAATACGGTTCCATTTGTTCCAAGTTTGATCCAACTTTCGACCAATTAATCTGGACGCTTTTGGCGCGTGACTTGTGACGTTTACGCATGGTTTCACGGGCGCCGCCATCTTGGATTTTATACAGTGATTTTAGTGTTATTTAGTGTCTTTTATTCGTTATTTTGCATATACTTCGATTAAAATCAGTGCCTTTTATTTGGATATATCTGCTTCAGATAAGAAATCGCCATCGCAATAGTCAATATATGAAAATTTCGCATGACCTACTTCTAAGCGGGAGATTGTTTACACGAAAATTCCAAATATTTTTCAGGACAAGTTTTTCGATTATTACGACTCGTACAGCATGTTCTTTGGTATTAATCGAACCGTTTAAGTGTAAACTGAATGCGTGTACATTGATTTTCATTGCATGCGTATTTCGGCAGAAAATCGATGCTGTCAATTTTACCCCACCCACCGATGTTTGCATTGGATTTTCCAATCATTACAACATGTTTTTAAGGCCTGAATCCGTCGTCAGCTAATATTTCAGGTGGATATCAGTAGAATGCACGTTAAATTATATTTTTCAACCGTAAATGTGCTGTATGATAACACTAAAACCCTTTTTAAGAGTTGTTTGACAGACATGCAGAATATCCCCAAAGTCAGGAAGCATGGGAATGGGTACATTATCTTAGCCCCAACTGAGGCAGCCAAGGCCATTAAGGCTCAGAGGGGTACCAAGCCCAAGTCGCAATGCAAGACCTCCGAGCAAATGCGGAAGGAGGAAGAGAACACCGCACAGAAGGACGAGCGGCCCAATCCTGACAGGTTTTACCTGTTGGGCTATCATGAGCTTCAGGTTGGTCAGTACCAGGAACAGACATTCCACTGGTTGGCACAGAATGACATAAGCTATGCTGCCTACCTCGTAAACCAGATGGAACTGGAAGGCGGCAACACCGGCGACAACCCCATGAATCATAATAAGCATCAACTGAAGGTGAATATAGTTTCATTTCTTTGTGATATTTACAACTTATGTATAAATAGTTTTCATAATGCTTCATATTTTCACTTTACACAGGCCTATCTGCAAGATTTCCCCGACGGCAGACTGGCCATCAAACAGAAGGGGGCGAGATGCAAAAGAAGGCGGACATGGCGCTGTCCCAAAAGAAGAAGGTCTCGGCTACATCACTGTTGGCTTCTTCCCTCAGCCCCGAGGCAGTTGTTCAGAAGCTACAGAAGTCCAAGGCTACAGCTACTGTGAAAGGTAAAAAGCAGTACATGTAAAGGCATAATGAGTATTTGTGTGTACGTATGTATAAAATGCATCACCTTGCAGTGGTATGTTATTTAATTAACAGCAACGACAACCTCTCTTGGCGACGACAGCGATTCGGAGCTGGTGGAAGCAGCCGTTGCAGCCGAGTCACAGGCTTCTGCGACCAAGTCTGCCCACGTTGTCCCGGCAAAAGATGTGCCGCTCTCAACTGCGACAGAGTTGCGGAAGGAAGTTAACCTTGCGAGTATTCTGAAGCAGCCAGGTATGCATTATCATTGATTGATAGTAATTGCTGTTATTATAAAATTGTTGCTATATGAAAATTTCAGTTAATTATATTGAACACAGGTTTCATTTCTGCATTTTAGTTGAACATGGATAAGCCAGTAAGACTGGTTGTGGTGATTCTGCTTTCTGCTATTTATTCCTTCTTCTCTTTTCTTCGCTTATAGTGTATTTGGGCTAGTAGCACCGGTCTATGTGTGTCTTCGTGGCATTATGGCTTTACTTTGTTTAGCTTCAAGCATATTTAATACTAACATTAATAACACACTTACTCAATTAGAAATGAAATTGCATGCATTGAATAACAAAGCATGATGTTGATTTAACGGCAAATTTGTGTTTACTAAATAATTAAGAAATAAACCCCTGTCCACACCCTGGCGACTGGAAGCGGATCCTTCCCGCCGTCGACCACTCTTTGGTCTCCAAGGCAGCTGTCACGCACAATGCCCAGGGGAGGATTGAGGTGCATGTCAGCCAGTTGTGGTACTACCCACCACAGCCGCCCAGTGTCAACACTGGCCTGCCTTATATTTAAACTGTGTAGCAAAAGCAAAAAAGCATCACCTTTTAGACCCTATCCAGATATATATCTCTTTTGTGTCTTATATGTACAAATAAGTCACCAAGAAGCTGACGGGTCAGACCAGAGGAACCGCCACATGGGCCACCAACATCGGCAACGAGAAGGGCCAGGTTCTCATGTGCGTCATGACTTGAGCCGAGGGAATCGGGCTCGGACCCATGATGCCGGATTGGTCGACCGGTACGACAGGGCTGGGCAACCGCCGCCACAGGTCATGTATGTGGACAGAGACTGCTGTGGGGACTCCTTGCTGCGCAAGTTGTTCTATGCCTGGCCGAACATGATCATGAGGCTGGACATCTGGCACTTCATGCGGCGCTTCTCTCTCGGCTACTCTACAGACGCGCACATCCTGTACCCAGTCTTCATGTCGCGTCTCTCGAAGGCCATCTTTGAGTGGAACGCGGAAGACTTGGACATGTTGCGGAAAGCCAAGCGACTCGAGCTCATCACTCGCAACGTCACTGACCCCACCCGAGACGACAAAGTGCGATGGCTGACAAAGACAGAGCTTGCCAACTACTGTCGCCGGCGCACAAGGGGGACGGAAGAGACCACGCACCTGATTGGTAAGCATTGTGTGGCGTGTTTACAGTGGCTGTTGACTTGAAAACATACTGCTTTCTTTGTTATATCTAAGAATAGTATAGATTGCGGACATTGTTCTTTCAGAAGAGCTCATTCAGACCTTCATGTGGGACGAAGGGAGGGACACCATCGGGGTTTCACTGTTTGATACTGAAGTGATCACTGAAGTCTGGGCCAGGCAGCGGAAGCATGTCCAGTGCATACAAGACACAGAGGGCATCTCGCTCTTCACCGTGACTGGTATGGCCAAGAAGGCGGGGATGGTACTTTGCAAGTATAGGTGCGCTCGTGGTTCTGTCTTCTTGGGGTTCTTCCACAACCACTTTGCAAAGTTCATCCCCGGTACCACATCCTCGGAAACCCATTTCCAGTCGTACGTTCTGGACGGACTAAAGCGATGGAACGAAGACCTGGAGCTTGTGACCACCGGCTACAGCAACTACTCTGGCCAGATGCTAAGCACGGTCAATGAGCTCAGTCTGAAGTTGCTTGACCGCAAGTTGATTGTCAACTTCAGACCTCCCATGAAGTACACTGGTGAGTACTTGTGCAATACGTGTACTGTGTCAGCAAACATGCAGGTCATTAGTATTTTCACAGTATCCAACATGCAATTTACAAATTTCAGATGAGAAGATAGGACTGGAGTACCTGTTTGCACAGACTGGCCAGGTGTTTCAGGACTACGTGCTCATGGACGACAGTGCTGTGGGAGGGAAACTTGAGCCTGACCCTCGCGGATACGTTGACATGGAGTAGGAGGGGATAAATGAATGGTTCGAAGAGATGGAGGACCCCACTCAGCCACCGGTAGATCCCAGTCTGCACAGGCCTGACCCCGAGGACGTTTCTCTGCGTCGACCGCCTGCGCCGTCCAGTCCGGTCAGACCGCCTCCCCCCAGTGCCACACAGAATGCCCCGGCTAGTCCGCCACCTGCTGCAGCGTAAAGTTTGCCCATCTCTTCCAGGCCGTCCACCAGCACAGAGGGACAATCATCATCATTGGTAATAATTATTATGAGTTGTTATATATAGATATCCATGTTATATATAAATATATATATATTATGTTGTTACGTTTATACATTTGGTCTTTGTGCTGTGTGTTAGTTTCTTTCGCGTTGCATTTCAGCGAACTTGTGACATATCCGGTGACAGCATGCCAGGCTACAATCAGGTGGAGTACCTGGCAGACTATCTGTACTCACTGAGGTCCCAGACTCTGTCACTCACACTGACCAGATGGATCACATTGTTCGACTCTGGGACCTGCTAAACGGACTACGACAAGCAGCTCACTGTGCCTAGTCCTCGCCAAAGTTCCAGGCTGAAAAACGTGTCTACATCTACCTACAAGGCCAGGAACAAGCAGAGTGTTGTTCCGGAGACTGACACAGTGAACAGGTTTGTAACGCAACAGTTTGCCCAAATATGTAGTGCATTGTACAATACGTGAACTTTGTAGCTTACTCTTACACTCTGACTCTGAAAATAATAGTTTCTCGTTTTTCAGAACCATACGGGGTGAAATCGAAGGGCCAGCCCAGAAACCAGATGCCAACCGTATCATGGCATGCTTGATTGTGAAGCTCTGCGGCGCTTTCCCATCACCCGAGAAGCTAGACGGCCGAAGGCAGGACCGCTGGACCCTGGTGACGCGGGCCTACCGCAATATCCGTCAGCAGGTGCTGGACAGCCCGCTGGTAATGAAGAAGACAGCCTTGCAGCTCTTCAATGTCAACAATGCCACTCTGACCAAGTGGTACAATGACAGAGTAAAGGTAATTAGTGCAAATATTATAACCATAATTAATTTATTGGCAACAATGCGGTGCATAAAAAAACTGTTAACATATGTATTGCAGTTCTTATTTGACCATTTGTCTGCTTTCAGAGTCAGGAGTTGCTCATTCTTGAGCAGGGCATCCGGCTGCCAGTACCACCATGACAGCGACCATGCCGTTGCCACCAGCTCTGCAGATGGCCTCCGCGTCATCGCTGTCACCTGTTCCGCCTCACCTTGCCCAACAGTTCTCCGGTCCAAAGAACCTGGCAGGTGCTGCGACAGTGAAGAAACGCCTTTTTCCCATACGTCCAAAGCCTGAAATCCTATTCACGGCCACTCCTTTCAAGCTGGCAAAGGAGTCTCCGGAAGCCCGGACAACTCTCTGGTACCACCGGAAACAGAAGGAGAACGAGGCTGCGGGAGAATATGTAAAGCGTAACAAGCAGCAGCGAAGCAACATGACATACACATGCAGCAAGTGTGGTGAGCTACGCCTTCCTCCTGGCCACACGCAGTATTTCGGCAGCTGGTTCTGCATGAAAATGGCAACACAAACTTTCGAGGAGTGGCGCCAGGAGAAGGAGGAGGAATGGCGGAAGCACAGAGAAGATGCAAAGTAGTGATTTTTCTAACTTGTTGTGAACATTAAAAAACACAAACATTGAGAACTGTTGTATAATTGTAAACATTGATGTGCAAAAATATTTTAAAGCTACCATTCTTTGATAATTTATCAAAGAATGAAGGTCAAAAGTCCTTGAAAATGCTGATGGAAAGATTTGTTTAATTATATGGGTGTATTTTGACTCCAATTCACACGATACAGTCATTGTAGTTTAATGGAAAAACGCATCTTACTATGTGAGATAAGTTCTGGGTTCAAGTCCCAGCAGTGGCATATGAAGTGTGAAATACAGAGCCATATGCTTAAATATACACAGTTATCTCTTTAAATACTGCAATTAAATATAATTAATCATGCTAAAGGGGCATTACTGCTTACCCATTTTTGGGACATTATTGTGATTCTTGGTCGACTTTGACTTTCAAATAACAGATTGTGCATAAATGCTTTTAAGTTTGTGCAAAACAAGTCGAAGTGTGCAAAATATAAAAAAAATTACAACTCTCTGAGGTCTAAAAGTCATTTTAAATGCCACTTAAAGTTGACATTTTTTGTAAAAAATGGCCCATTTTGTGCTGTCAATTATGAATGTTTTACGCAGTCAGGTACAAAAGCGTCCATTTTATAGCTTTTGTGACCATAATCTATAAAACTGCCAAGTTTCATCCAAATCGGCCCCGTGGTTCCGATTTAATACGCCGTCAAAGAGCTTCGGTGTGCAAAATAGGGCATTTTTCCCGCCTTTTTTCTTGAAAAGCAAAATCGACAAAAGCCTTGTCGATAAGTGGTTTTTACGACGCGATTAACTATGGCCCTGTCGACAACGGCCCGCAAACGCCTTTTTTTCGGGCGCTTTCTGCGTTTTTTTATGGCCCCTTTTTGCGTTTTTTTAAATTGGAACGGCTGGGGAGAAGATTGCGCTTCTTCCTGCGCGCAGGGCCATGCTAATCTTCTCTGTATCGTTCCAATTTGAGTATATGTATTGCCGAAGCAGTATGAAAAAGTAGGTCGCCATAATGCTCTATATACGTGTTGTTATCTGATGCACACTTTTGCAGGTTCAAATGCGCACTAAAATGCCCGTATGCGTGTGTTCCGCCTCAGATACTTACCAAGAGGTATTTCGCCCGGCAGTGTATATTCGCTTTCTACGGTCGCAGCGTACTAGGATACGCGAATGAGATGCCGACATCGTTTCAATCGCGTGCAACGGAACAGAAGAGCGCAGCTGTGAATAGTAAATATTAAACATTGCGACGCACTGTACTAATTTTACCACTCTATTTTTAACCACGACGTATTGTGTTTTCCGACCAAAAGCTGTAACGTATACAATAGCTTCACTATTAATTGCGTTTTCCGACCAATAGCTGTGCGTTTACAATGGCTTCACTATTAAGGTCGGTCATAATATACTAAATAGTTTCCCTGTATAATTCAATGTAAAAGCGCGACAACTTTAAGCGAAAATAAGTGCAACATTTTGCACATAGAGACCCCATAACAATACATTTTCTTAAAGGCCATTCTAAGCGGAATCGATTTATGCAATAACAAAGGTACGCCATGTTCAAACCAAGAAAGAACTTGACACGAATCAAAATCGACTGTTTTTGCAACTTTTGTTTTCGGCCGTTTCTTAGTGGAATGTAACCTTCTTCAGTGCACTGCTTTACTATAGTCTTCAAGTTTATCATATTTCAGGGATTCAGTAGTGAACACATATTCATGCCCTACCATTATCTCCGAAAGATAAAACCCGAACAATAGTTTAAAGTGTAAAGCATGCCTTCGTGTCAACTATGATATTTTGTTAGAGAGTACAGCACTACATGAAACGATTATTTAGTATACTGTAACCTTAATAGGAACTCTCGTGTTTGGCGTTCGTAGCGGAATACTACAGAGCGTAACCTGTGAGCTGATATACAGGTTCAGTACATCAAGGAATGCACGGGCGTTCCCTCTTTAACAACTCTGGTTTCACAACAGTCACAAAAAAATCGTGGCCTTAGTGATTCGTTGGTCGTTTTTTCATAAACGAGCGATTTTGAGAAAAAATCATGATGATTGTAATGAGATTCCCAGCTTTGACTAAAGAATGTATGATAGATGATGCAGTTGAACGAACGGTAAAGGTACATGGAAAGAGAGGAGCGAGCATGATAGGGGTTATAAATATCTTTACTAAGAATGGAGTTGCCGACACAGATGTCGAGTGGATTTCGTCTGGACCACCTGGATCTCTCCAATATGATGTAACCTTCAAGGAGAAAGATAAGTGCCTTACGTTTTTAAATTGTACGAAGCATCAATCCGTTACGCACAATAATGTACTGTATAGATTCCTAAAATGTGGAAAGCAGATTGTGCACTGCAGGGTTCACTGGTTGCCAGCTTTCGTAGGTGACCACGTTATTGCAGAAATATTTGACAAATTTGGAACAGTTCTGAGTATTGAACACGACACTCTGAAGGTGGGGGATTTCGTCACCCACTCAGGAGTTCGTGTCATCACCTTAGAGGTCGATAATAACAAAGAGGACAGCGTCCCTCATATGATAGAGTTTGAGTGTGGCGCTAGAGCCCTTATCACAATGCGAGGGCGTCAACCCCTCTGCTTATACTGCCAAGAAGTTGGTCATGTTAGGATGAATTGTCCAAATAACATTAATGCTATTTTCAAACAAAAAGAAAGTGTTGTAGAAAGACCCAAAACAACACAAACCGATACAGAAACAACCGAAAAGAAAACAATCAAAGCAGAAACAAAAGAGAATGAACAGCCGGAACCAAGACAGAAAGACGAGGAAGGATATGAGGTCGTTGGGGGAAAGAAGAAGAAAGCTAGGAAACAGGAAAAGAAGAAGGAGGCCGAGAAGAAGAAGGCAGATGAAGGAGAAAGCGATACAATGGAAGAAGACACAGAGGTAAGGGGCGATAAAAGAGGCCGGGAGACAGGGACAAATGAGGATCTGTCCCCGTTACCAAAAAATAGATTCGCAGTACTTGTTGATGATGACCTAAAAGAACGCCCGCTTGTAATAGATTTGGATTTAGACTCACAAGACCTCGTAATGACCCCAATTAACATTGAACCTTTAAACACAATAAAATGTTACCTTCCATGCGTAACAACATGATATCGAACACTTTATTATAAATCTTACATAATTTAAAACCCTATGTACTATGAAACTACTCAACCCCTTAAAGGACCGTGTTTATGGCCTCTGGCATTGAGTATAATTTTCTTTCAAATATTATTATTTTTAAATAGAACATATGTACATACATGTATCATTATATCTTCATTATTGAAATATAATGTCTGCATATATACTGACCACATAGGTATTCTATGTGAACGGTATATTGGCATATTTACAAAGTCATTTTTTCATATATATAACACAATATATGTGTTATTTTTTCATAATGTATATACAGTTTTTCATTTCTGTTAACATAAAAGTTACAAGCTAGGTTAGTGTGTGTAAACGCGTTTTGTGTGTCTTATAAAACTGTTTGTGTTAAAACACCAATCATAAGTTTTTACACTGTTTATCTAGTATATAGTATACTTTTTGTGATAAAACAAAACATATGTATATATAAAATCTGTGTAAATTTCAGTATGTATATATGGGCATTTAGGGACCGTTGCTTGCAGATTTCGTACAACATAAATGCAGATCTTTTTTTATGTAAACGTATAAATTACGTTCATATGCCAGTGTGTGTATACGCTATTCATTGTTATATGTACTCAATTTATATCTTTAATAAAACACCTTTTCTAAACACTCTATTCATCAACAGTACACCTTTAATCCTTTTCCAATATCCTCGTGGTAAATGTGAGCGCATTTATCTATTTCCAACATTACTTCGGTACATAGTACACTCATTACAACAGCAAGTTTAGAAAATCGTTAGCCTAGTCTCTGGTTTATAGTTTTCATAGTCTACCTGGTTTAAATAGTTTTAGCAATAATATAGGTAAATCTACTCTATTGTTTAAATCATGGGCGCCGCCATCTTTATCTTGCCTATATTCATACAGTAGTTCAAAAACGAGAACATGGCTTTTAACAAAATTTCTATAAATATAAATGTCTTTAAAATTACACAGTATAAATATTAATGGATTTAGATCCAAAACAAAACAGCAGTACATTAAAGATTACATTTTGCAAAATAAGCCTGCCATTTTATGTATACAGGAAACACATATAGACATTTACTCCAAAGCCAAAGATGTAGAAAATTTTATCTCCAAAGATTATAAATATATTTGGAGTTTTTCAATTGGAAAAAGTCATGTGGTGTATGTACTATTATTACTGATAAACATATTATTTGCCATAGTTTACAAACTGATTATGATGGTCGTTTTATATATGCAGATGTTTAGTTTGTAAACACAAATTTCAGGGTATGTAATATTTATGCTCCAAATGCCCCTGGAGATAGAAATAATTATTTTTCATCCATTAAGAATATTTGGTTAGTTCTTATCATCTAGTTGTTATTGGAGATTTTAATTTTGTTCTGAATCCTAAGTTAGATAAATCAGGGGGAGATACTGATAGACTTCCTATTGGCTGTGCTGTTTCCAAACATATAATTGATAAATATAAATTAAAAGATGTCTTAAGACATTTGTATCCTAAACAAACCACTACAACATGGAGTAGAATATCTATTAAAAAAAGAATTAATTAGTTGAAAACTAGATAGGATTTATGTGTCGAATTTATTAATTGGTAATTGTATTGAGTCTTCCATTAAACCTTGCATTTATTCAGACCATTTTGTAAATGTAATTATTAATTTAAACTCTAATGAAACCATTGCTATTGGAAATTCCTATTGGAAATTAAATAATTCAATTTTAAATGATGATAAATTTATTTCAGCCTTTGAGTTTTATTTTAAAATAATAAGTAGAACGGAAGATATTACTTTAGATTGGTGGGAAGGAATTAAAAATAAAATAAAAGAATTTTGTATTGATTACTCTAAATCAAAGAAATCTAATGCATACAAAGAAATAAAACTTTTAATTAAAACTTACCATAATTCACAAGATATTGAAGAAAACATAAATATCAAAAATCAACTTGGTAAATTGTATAAGGGAAAATGTTCGATTTTGAACACATTTGTATTTTCAAAACTTATATATTTTATACAAGCTCAAATTGTACCTAGTCATTATATAAACATGTTTCAAAAACGTTGCTTCAACTTTATATGGGGCAGAAAATTCGAACCTATATCCCGCAAAACAGTGTATTCACACATGTTAATAGGTGGACTTAATGTTCCAAATTTAGAATTAAAAATCCATTCATTATATCTATGTCATATTTTTAAAATAATTAATAACTACAATACTCCTTGGGTAGAATTTGCTGTTTATCGGACAGGTTTGTAATTGAAGAAATATAATCCTTCAATTGCATCTAATAATATTCCTCATAGTGAAATTATTTCCCCTTTTTATGTTAAATGTTTAAGTGTATTTACAGATTTTGTGGAAAAATGTAAATCAAATGTTAATTCTCTCTGGACTGTTAAAAAGATTTATAATTACTTTATTGAAAATATGAATATTGAACCAAAATGTGTAAGGGATTGTAAATTTGTAGATTTTAATAATAGCTTTAAAAATGTTTTTTCAAGTGCAGTAGATCCTGAGTGTAGAAACACATGTTTTTCCATTGTTCATAATGCTCTTTTAACCAACCAATATCTTTTTTCAAGAAATATGCTAAGATCTAGTAAATGCACATTTTGTTCGAAACCAGAAACTATAGATCATTTATTTGTTGAGTGTTATTTTTCTACATATATAAATAAAGTTGTATTATTCTTAATGCATGTATTAACTGCAGACAATCATAAACTGTCTTTCAAACAATTTCATTATCTTAATGTTGATAATTCATATGATAAGGATATTAATTATGTTTTTCTTATTCTGCTGTCGGAGTCAAGACAAATAATTTGGTGAACTAGAAATGATGTAAAATTTGACAAAAAACTGTTTAGTCCATTTGATCTTATTTGCAAACTTATTTATAAATTAAATTATCGCATTTTATTAGATTTTGAAAGATTTTCATCTGAGAAATTTGAATTAATATGGGGTAATTATTGTGACGTTAATGCAAATAAAAAAGTCGAGTTTAGATTAGACTTGAATCCTGCAATTAATGCTAACATTAAGTGTTATGATTGAAATATGTATATTAAGTTTCTCTCTGCTGTTTTGTGTTTTCTCTCTGATTTCAGGATGGCAGCTGCGGGGCCGTTAGTGGCTGTTACTCGGGTTGTCATCCTGGATCAGAGAGTGAACGTGACAGTGTTAATTTTGTGTGAAGAAGTTTTTGTGAATTGTATATTGTAAATTGTATTATTGCATCATCTCTGTTATCATCAGTATTCCTATGAATCATTTCAATCATTGTTTCATTTATTATGTAACCCAGTGTTGGGCTCATCCCATTTAACTCATTGAACTTCATTATCACTCATTTTTCATCACTATGTATTTCGACATGCCATTAACACATTTTCATTCATGTAGGTCATAGGATACTTGACTAACCTTTCCTTTAGTAAAGAGGCTTTTTCCAATTTATTCGTTAATATACATTTATTGTTACATAATTATTTCCGGCTTGGCCGGATGGTGGGGCTGGGGCGGGTGAGGAGTGGTGCCGAAGGCTCTCACGTGCTTCAGCTCCATCATCTGGTTTCAGCAGTAGACTGCTTGACATGTTCCTGACGGACCATCACGGGGATGCTCGGGCATGACCTGGGGTGGTTCGCTGGGAGCACCTTTTTTCTTTTTGTTTGAAGTGTGATTTGTTGCATTTATATTAAATAAAACAACCGCTTTATCATTTTACTAATTAAGATCCGCTACATTTAGGTCGGTGACTTTTTATTTGTTAAAACCGTTTCACTATTTCTCTAATTCTATATAACATCTATTGCATTATCTACGTGCAGACGTGAAAAGACTGTTACAAATTATATATTAATACATAAAACGTGCAGACGGTAAAAAGACTGTGTGTATCAATTAATTATAAAATAATTAGTTCTTCTTTCCTTACTATTGTTAAATATTATTTAGAGTCACCTTGTATAAATTCATTTAATTTCTTTTAAGCGGATACTTGGGGCGTTTTACACCCAAATTATGTGATAAATAAATTTTATGAAAAATAAAAAAAAATCGCCTTTTACTGGAGTGGGATAACCATGATTGAGGTCAATTTGCCGGCGATTGACTGCGACGCTATTGTGCTGGAGATTTTGGAACGTTCTGTTAGAATTTTTAACCAAAATGGAACTAGTGAGTTTGACGCGGTTAGGGCAATGATGAAGGCGGGGCTCGGGCCGGAAGACATCGAAAGAGTTTTTAAAGGTATGTCGAATCAGACTGTTGAAGTTGTGTTGAAAAATAAAACTTGTTTGACAAAGCTGATTGCGTTGGAATCGTCTTTTAGTGTTGGAGGGAGGTCTTTCGAGTTATCAACTTTAAACAAGAAGAAGAATATGTTGTAAATTTATTGACTGCCTCTTCACTTTGACACTGGCAAATTAGGCCAAATATTTTCGAATTTCGGTAGAGTACTGAAATTGAGTGACGAACATTTTACTTATGATTGATATCAAATTGCTACCGGGGTGAGGAGGGTCTTGTTGGAGGTGGAGGCAGAGAAGATGAGGTATATACCTCATCTTCTAAACTTCAAATGTGGAGCTAGGGCGCTGATGACCTTATACGGGCGCCCCCCCTCCCCCCCTGTGCCTACGGTGCCACACCGTCGGGCACATTCGGAGGGAGTGCCCGGGGCAGTTTACTGTCGCCCGGGAACTTGTTTCAGATGTCTTGGCAAAAGGTGCTGCGGTGACCGGGTCTTTGCAGAAACCGTCAGCGGAAACAAAGGACAAGAGAGAACTTTCGGCAGCACAACAATCTGTGCAGCCGGAAGGGTCTAAAGAGGACTTGGCGGTGCTGAACTCAGCGCATCCGGTGGTAACGAAGACTCAACCGGCAGTGCAGAGAGCCGCACAGCCGGAAGAGCCAGAAAAAGTGCAGCCAGCAGTGTCAAAATCGGCACAGCCGGCAGCAACGAACAAGCATAAGGCAGCTTAAAAAGCCGTGCAGCCTGAAGCAGTTAATAAAGCGAAACTGGCAGGACAAAAACCTGCACAGCCTGTTTCGCAAATTACCACTGAAGCTGCAATAAAAAGGTTAAGCCGTCTGTGGCAAAGGAGGATGCGTCATCGGCAGGGCCAAAAACGGCGCAGTCGGTGGAGCGGCCTCCAACGCCACAGGATGTCCAGAAGGAGGAACAGTGGAATAATGACCCTGAGAAGAACGGCATGGACGTGGACAGTCGGGGTGAGCGAAGGGTACGTTCCGAGGAGGAGGACCAGTCACAACTCCCTAGAAACAAATTCAGGAGAATCCCGGACACAACTTCGTCGCCAGAACACTTCAGGCTCTCCGGTATGTTAGCAGACTCGTGTATGGAAGAGCTGTTGGCCTCACAGTCGCCACATACAAATTGAATGTAAATATGTATATAAATTAATAAACTAAAAATGCGAACAAAAAGTATCGGGGTCTTGCGTAAATCGCCAGATATAAGTATTGTTGAAAAATGTCGGTTGTAGCGAATTATGGCCCTCTTGTGGGTGAAGCACTCAATGAAGGAGTGGTAAATAGATCTTTAAAAGTGATTTGTGAGCGCGGTGTTTCGATTGTCGGTGTAATTAATATGATTAAAAGCTTGGATGTGAAAGCCGAGGACGTAGATTCGGTAGCTGCGGGGCCTCCAGGAGCATCCAGGTATGACGTGGTCTTCAAAACAGCAGATAAGTTGTCTGCATTTTTAATCAGACTGAAATCTGACAAAGTTGTGTTCAAGTTACATAAATATGTTTTGAGTCCTATGGTAGCCAGGTCGTTACACTTCGTGTTCACTGGTTGCCAGTTTTTGTGAGTGACAATGTTGTTTACGAGAATTTTTCTGACTTCGGAAAGGTTCTTTTCATTGAAAAGGAAAAAAATGGCGGTTGAAGGGTTCAAAACAATGACTGGGGTCCGAGTGGTTCGCTTAGAAACGACCCAACAGGAAAAGGATAACATTCCACATTTGATAAAGTTTGATTGCGGGTCAAAAGCCCTGGTGACCATGCGGGGCGGCCTCCTTTGTGCCTGAGATGCATGCGTCTCGGGCATATGAGAGGAGACTGCCCCGGCACGGTTAAAAAAGGGGCAGTCTCTGTTTCAGGTGAAAAACCGGTCCATGGGGTGGGGGAACCTGTCGAGGGGTCCGGTGCATCATCGAAGTGGACGGATGTGGTCCGGCAGGGGAAGAAGCAGAAACAGGCCCCCGAAAAGCAGGACGCGCCCCTGTGACTCCTCCGTCCGGTGACCAGACGCCGGCACCAGTTACTCCAGAGATGGCGTTGGTCCCTAGCCAAGATATCGAGGTAAGTGAAACCAGTGCAAAGCGTAAATTAGAAAAGAAGATGAGTTTACGCCAATGCCCCGCAACCGGGTGGTTAGTGGGGTTGTGCAGGTCAAGTGAGGGGATAGATGCCTCTGAAATGTTAACTCAGGACTCTATCTATGATGGAATGTTGTAAGTTCAGTCCCCTCATACTTATTAGTGTTTACATTGCTCGGACTCGTATATTGACTTGATTTTTGCACAACGGATTTCTTATTATTAACAATGGCCTGGCTACAAATCGCATGCTTTATGGACTTCGAAATTGCCTATTCCCTAGTCATCATTTATGTAGTTTTACATATATTAAATTGCACCATTCCCATAATTGTTATAAGTTTAAAAATATGTATATATGAATACATTAATGTAATTATATATATACTATATTGCACTTTTCCCATAGATTATTTTAACATTTTGAAACTCTGCATGTATAGGTACATGTTTCAATGTGTTATTATTCTTTTTAGTCCTTGTAGGTACTCATTTGTTAATATGTGTACAATTATCTCCCCTTAAAAATATATACTACATTGCACATGTATATTGCGTTTAAATCATGTTCATATGATCTTGTTTTACAGTGCAGATTTAATTTGTCAATACACATGGTCTGCTTTTTGTCTACAATTCCAATGCACGCATTACCCGCTCCGTGTTAAATTTACTATTGAATGTTTATTGTCAAGTAGTTTAAACTTCAGTTTGTACATTTCTGTCGATTCGCTTTTGAGCGTCTGCTACGGTTTATTTTTGTCTTGTTAATATAAAACGTCTGTTCGCGTTTATTCATGGGTGTAGCCATTTTTAATTGTACATGTATTTGGCTTGGTTATTGTGTGTCTACGTTTTCTGTGCACGAATAACCCGCCCTGTGTTGGCTTTTCGGTCGCTCACTTTTGTTCTCGTATTGTAAAATTCAGCTTTAAATTTCTATTGATGAATTTCTTGTCGTCAGCTTTGGTTTATTTGTGTTTTTCCAATAGTATTTGCCCGTTGGCGTCTGAATCGTGGGAGCAGCCAATTTTGTAATTGTACATGTAAATAACTGTATAAGTTATTTTTAGATTATTTCAAAACTTAAAATATGGCTTTAATAATACATAGCATTAATATTAATGGATTTAGATCCAAAAATAAACAACAATACCTCAAAGACTTTATTTTAGAAAACAAACCTAGTATTTTATGTATTCAAGACACTCATATTGATATTTATTTTAATGCCAAAGATGTAGAAATGTTTATTTCTAATGACTATAAATATATTTGGAGCTTCTTTCATGGCCAATCGTTTGGTGTTTGCACAATTATCATTGATAAAAATATTTCATGTAATTCTTCTCAAACTGATTACGATGGTAGATTTATTTATGTAGATATTGAGTATTGTAATAATTTTTTTAGAGTTTGCAACATTTATGCGCCTAATGCACCTGGTGATAGGAATAAGTATTTAAACTTTATTAAAAAATATTAAGTTACTTCTTATGATTTATTAATAATTGGTGATTTTAATTTCGTTTTTAATCCAAAATTAGATAAAATAGGAGGAAATACGGATAACGTTTCTGTTGGTTGTTTAGCTTTTAAAAAGATAATAGAAAATTTTAAATTAAGAGATGTTTTCAGACATTTATATCCTACTTCAAAAGTATTCACTTGGAGTAGATAATTTGTTAATGAAACTATAAGTTGTAGACTTGATATAATTTATGCAGGTAACCTTTTTCTTAATGCTTGTTATGAATCTCCAATTATTTCTTTTTCTTTTAAGACCATGATTGTATAAGTATTTCTATTAAGTGTGTTGACTCCAATGAAACAATAAATTTCGGTAAATCTTATTTACCTTAACAATTCAATATTAGAAGATAAAGATTTTATACCTGCCTTTCAGTTCTATTTTTAAATGTTAGCAGCAAATAATTTACATACATTAGAATGGTGGGATAATTTGAAAAATCAAATTAAGCTGTTTTTGTATTGATTACAGTAAAACAAAAAGTAATAATTCTTATAGAGTGATTAAAGACTTAATTAAACAATATCATTCATGTATAGATCCATCTAAAAAATGAGATATTTAGAATAATTTGATAATTTTCAATCTAATATATATAAAGGCGCTTATATTAGGAGTATAATTTATGTAATAAATAATAATGAAAATTCAAATACTTATTTTCATGATTAAGAATTTAAAAATGCCAGTGATAAAATAATAACTCATATAATTGATAATAATGTTCAAAAAAAACTACAGATGACATTTTATAAACTTTTAAATCATTATATCAAAATTTATATACTGTTGATGTGTTATTAAATGACCAGTTTTTAAATAATTTACCTAAAGTTTCTGATGAAGATAATGAACTTCTATCAAGTCCACTATCTTTAGATGAAATATATTTATCTCTTAAAACATAGTGATGGTTTAACTTCATTAATTTATTTTAAGTTCTTTCATTTATTTGTTAGAATTATATTAACACATGTTTTGATTTAGGTTATATGTCTGACTCTCAAAAATTGTCATTTATTACACTTATTTGTAAAGATAACAATGAAAAAACTTCAGTTAAAAATTATAGACCAATATCTTTATTAAATATTGATAGGAAAATTTTGTCAAAGGTCCTAACGAACAGATTGAATAAGGTTTTGGCCTCTATAGTTGGAATTTCTCAAACTTGTTCTATCCCTGGGAGATCTATTTTTGATAATGTCCATCTCATTAGGAATATAATTGGTTATGTCGAGCAGAAAAAATTTATCAGCTTGTTTCATCTGCTTAGACCAGGAAAAGGCTTTTGATCTTTACAATCATTTGGTTTTCATGATAGTTTTATCCATTGGATTAAGGTCCTTTATGAGGACATAAGGTCGTCAGTCATTGTAAATGGACATATATCTGAGCCATTTGCATTGACAAGATCAGTTCGTCAGGGCTGTTCCTTGTCACCTTTGCTATATGTTTTATGTTCAGAGCCCTTTGCTAAAGTTATCTAAGATGATTCAAATATTAATTGTATTAAAACTCCAGGTGGAAAGTTTCACGTAAAGATGTCTTTATATGCTGATGACAATACCACCTGTCTATCATATGAAAGGTCAATGTCCTTCTTTTTTAAACATGTTTCAGACATTGAAAAGGTTTCAGGATCCAAAATTAATTATAAGAAAAGCAGTGGAATGTTTTTATGGAAATAGAAATCAAGGTCTGATCATCCTTTTGGCATTTCGTGGGTAAAAAAATGTAAATTATTAGGATATAAATTTGGTCATAACTTAACTGATGATAATTTGTTTAATGACTTATTAATAAATTTTGAAAGAACTCTTAATTTATGAAAAAAATAAGAGGTAAGTCGTATAAAGGCAAAAGTTCAATTTTAAATACTTTTGTTTTTTCAAAATTGTTATACTTCATACAGGCTCAAACTGCGCCTATTCATTATGTAACTTTATTACAACGATTATGTTTACAATTTATTTGGGATCGAAAATTCGAACCTATTTCTAGAAAAATTTATACTTGCCATACTTAAAAGGTGGCTTAAATGTCCCAAATGTTGAATTGAAAAATAAACTCATTTTATTTAAGTCATATTTTTAAAATAATAAATAATCACCCTGCTCCATTGGTAGAGTTCGCTATTTATTGGATTGGCATTCAGTTAAGGTCATTCAATCAATCTCTGTATAACAATAATGCTCCACATAGTGAGTTTGTTCCTCCTTTTTATATTAAATGTTTGCATGTCTTTACAGATTTTGTAGATAATTGTCAAACGGAAGTTCTTTCAACATGGCCTGTTAAACTTATTTATAATTATTTCATTGAAAAAATGGATTATGTACCAAAGTGTTTTAACACTTTCAAATTTGTTGATTTCAACAACTCTTTTAAGAATGTATTTTCTAACGCCATAGATCCTGTATGTAGAAATACATGTTTTTCTCTTGTGCATAATGCTAATTTTACCAATCAATTTCTCTTTTCTAAAAATATAATTAGGTTTAGTACATGTACATTCTGCTCCAAGCCAGAAACATCACAACATTTGTTTGTTGAGTGTTTTTATGTCAAGTTCTATTAATTAAGTTGTATTATTTATAATGCATGTTGTTACTGCAGATACACATAAAATGTCTTTAAAACAGTTTCATTTCCTTAATGTGGATTATTCTTATGGTCATGAAATTAACTACTTTTTTGATATTTTTGTCCGAATCAAGACACATTATTTGCGAATGTAGGGCCGAGGTAAAATTTGATAAGAAAATATATAGCCCCTTTGATTTTGTCTGTAAACTTATCACTAGATAACAATTTCGTATTACATTAGATTTTGCTAGATTACCGTTGGAAAATTTGAATTGATATGGGGAGATTTGTGTGATGTGATACTAATATTGAATTTAGACTAGATTTAAATCCTGCAGTATATCCAAATATTTAACATTGTATATTTTACTTTTTTCTGCTGTTTGCGTTTTCTCTCTGATTTTAGGATGACTGCTGCGGGGCAATTGTTGGCTGTTACTCGGGTTGTCATCCTGGATCAGAGAGTGAATGCGACAGTGTTATCTTGTGCTAAGTGAAGTTTGTGTTACTTGTATTTTGTAAATTGTATTATTACATCATCTCTTGTATCATCAGTATTCCTGAGTCATTTCAATCATTTTTCCATATATTATGTAACCCAGTATTGGGCTCATCCAATTTCACTTGAATTCCATTATCACTCATTTTTCATCGCTATGTATTTCGACATACCATTAACACATTTTCAATCATGTAGGTCATAGGATACTTGACTAATCTTTCCTTAAGTAAAGAGTTTTTTTCAAAATTATGTATTTATGTACACTTTTTTGTGTTTCACAGTTATTTTAGGCTTAGCTAGATGGTGGGGCTGGGGCGGGTGAGGAGTGGTACCGAAGGCTCTCACGTGCTTCAGCTCCATCATCTGGTGCAGCTGTAGACTGTCTAATATGTTCCTGGCGGACCATCACGGGAAGTGCTCAGGCATGACTTGGGATGGTTCTCTGGGAACACCTTTTTCTTTTTCTTTGTAATGTACTTAAGTAAACTGTTTATTGTTCTTGTTGGCAGTGTGAATTGTTATCATTTATATTAATTGAATATAACCTCTTTATTATTAATTAATTAAGATCCGCTTCATTTAGGTTGGTGACTGTCTATTTGTTAAAATTGTTTTCTATTTCTCAAGTTATATCTATTTATTTTATTACATACGTGCAGACGTGTAAAGATGTAGCAACTTAAACATTTATATATTAAACGTGCAGACGGTGGAAAGACTGTGTAATTAATAATTATAAAATAATTCCTTTTCTTTAATCATTATAAATGTTAAACTATTTACTCAAGTCATCTTGTACTGTACATATTCATTTACAGTAATTCTTTTTAGCGGATACTTGGGGCGTTCTACACCCCAAGCTTTGTGATTAATAAATTTTATGAAAAAGATTTTTTTTTTAAATCGTACGCCTTTTACTAAAGATTTCCGTGCAGTGGAACATTCAATGAGTCTATATACTTATTTCTGAAGTCCTGTTGATTCAGGATATGCAATAATATGTCAATACATAAACCTTGGTAGCAGCTATAGTGTTTTTCTCAGGAGGGCAAAGGGGCATGGCGCATTACTTTCAAAAAGGGCATTTTAGCGCGCAATTTAGGCAAAAAAGGGCAAAAACTTTCCCTGAATTCCTGGATTACGGGGAAACATGTAGTCGCATCAGAAGCAGTTGTGGAAAAAATAACATATAAACAAGCACTTTTAATGGTAATAAATGTATTTAACTTAAAATGATTTATATTAATATATTTACCTTGCAATGTACATTAAAGTTCCATGCTGTTTCTATAAACTGTACAGCACGACAAACATAATAAAGCAATATATGCATATGAATCTGATTATACACAGATCCACTAACATATAAATGAAACCATGTTTGTCTTATCCCATTTTCTAACAATAATCTTGACATATGTTTAAAATAATATTGCGACTAAATTGATCGCTAACAATATGCAAACACTCGTTTCTGTGACAAACATCCACCGAGCAGATTACAAATAAATAAATAATGTTGTATCTATCTAAAACATGTTTATGCGTCGTTGATTATCACAGGCATTTCATTAATTCCTTCTAAATGTATGATCTCCATCGTTAATTCGATCGTTTACGACGTTATTTGCCATTTTTGCCACAATTTGTCACAATTTATTCTGTATAGTTCGCCATGTTGATAAAATGTCAAATGATGTTAGCGACAGGTGCGCATAGCAACGTTAAATCGTATACGCGATTCGCTTTTTGTTAAATTAGTATACGTCTCAGTAATTATTTCAATAATTAGATCTAATTATCTTAAAAACGAAAACGATAAAGAATAAATTTGTTTGTGATTTTAAATGTAATTAGCGTACAAATATATGTTTTGATATAACTGAATAATGCATGCAATGCACAATTGCCACGAGAATAACATAAATTTTCATCAAAAGTCTCCGAAGTAATGATTTTATAGTGAGGAGTACACATTGCCGACCGAAAAGTGCGCTTGGTATAACATAGCCTCCGGCATTATCGATTGATACTGACACAGGGTTATTCACGCATGACTAATTCACAGCTTTGGAGCAGTCAGTAAGATCTACCTATAAATCAAGCACTGTAATAGATTAAGGGCGACTTCGATCGCAAACCATAGTTTCCATGGTCTGACTAAACTGAGATCGAATTCAATTTGTTCGACTCATCTGGTCTCATTGGATGAACTAGACAAAAACGGCCATTCCTCTGGTTCAAAGATGGCGGCAAATGGTAAGATGTGTGAACTCTATTTTTATTTTCGTTGAAATTTGTTAATATGTATTGCATCCAGAGATAATTAAGCTGTCCATATGTCTTTATCGATGTGTTTATGCTATATACATGTAATATATGTAATATAAATAAATATTTGGTGATAAAATGCCTACTTAAGTGGATTAATCTGTTTATGTACAGCACCTATATTGTTTCTGAGCACGAACTCGGAAGAGATAGAAATAAGGTTATGAAATAAACTCAAATGTACACTCAAAAGAATTATTGACTATTCGCTTATGCTTTGACAGCGTTTGCAGAGGCTGGCTATAGCTATCAAAACTTATTAGCCAGGGCACTTAATTATCATGATATGAAATATTATTGTTCAGTATAGTATATTACGGTTACCTCAATTTAAAACCAATGTTGTTGTTTGTTTAATGTACGTAATATATATGTTTGATTTGATATTGTGTCGGTCCATTAAGACAATTTTTTTTTAGCTCAAGGCGTGCCATCCCAACAGTTGCAAGTTTGAATGTTCAGCATGTTCGAAAAGCATGCTCTACACATATTCACGGTCATCAGCCCAACCAAATTCTAGTCTGTCTTGTTTGTCGCAAGGGAGTAATTACACACCTGGTCACCTGTCAGGAACTAGAGAGAATACATCTGACTTAGAGTATGCATACTTCCCTGTCTTATAAGATTTTAGTTGATCACACAATATATGTATGTATTTAAAGAAGATACTATGGGCTTCCTTGGTTATATAATTGATCAATATTTTTTATGAAAATCAGAGGATATCCGATAGCGTTTTTTTCCTGGAGTATTCACAGAACTAAAAGGGATTGGTTGTGAACTTATTGCAACACCAATCTCTAGTAGTACAGTTACTGTCAGTTACTGACTTACAGTTACTAATGTGTCAGTTACTACACATGCATCCCGTGCTTGCATGTCCAGGATTTTAAATGAGTACATGGAGATCAACAGTAAAATTCCCTCCACTCGAAAATCGTTGTTGATCCAGCTTTTCCAAAGTCTATGGCCTTTACAATCACCCACCATCCATCGTCCGCAACTGCTAGTAACCAAGAGGTCAATTATCAAGGGCAAGCAAGCCGGAAACAACTTTTAAATTATCTCATAGAAATTGGTACATTGTGTATGTTGTTTAAACTTACATAACATCATTATGAAATAAAAACTTGTCAAAGCTGAAATTAATGATTACTGACTATGCATTGTTATATATTTTATGAATTTGGCAGCATGGTTCTATAGGATATATTTAACCCTGGCTATTGGTTTTGTACTGTCAGTAGATGACCTTATTATCTGAAATAATGCTTGAATTTATTTGTGTTAGTCACTGAGTGGGGAGGCGTGACCAAATGTGTTCCCTTATGATACTGTTGTCATAATGTAATACTTGTGCTAATACATACTTACTTAATTGTATACAATTTATTAAATGGTACTACGTGCATTGCTTATAAACAAAGCGCTGAAATATCAGTGTAAAAATACTCGTGAACTTCGAGTTCAAGTGACATGAGATGCCTTGAAATTGTTTTTTAGTTTTAAGTGTGTAAGTTATTTTTTTATTGGAGACATGTGATGAATTATGGCGATTCAATAGTTTTGTCATTACAAAAGAGGATACAAAGTATGTAACCATAGGTCACTCCAAACCAGAATAATTGGTGAAAACAATATCCTTCAAATAACTGCATAAATATTGGGATATGCATTTTCCAGATTTTTCATCACGAGTCAATAACATGAACAGGAATTGTTAACTGTTTTAGGTATTATCTGCCTAAGTAAATGTTGAGTGCGAGCTGCACATCATAATTATGGTATTAGTTCTTTTTTCATGAACAATGAAATCATAGCACAATGCTCTATAATCTGTAGATTAGGTAACCTTTTCCATTGTTTATCAGTCTATTAACAACCATTTATTGTAATAGTCTTACATATAGATGATACAAGTGATGTTTATTCATAGAGAAATAACTTATGTAACTTGGAAATAATTTGATATGGAAAAATTTGATAATTAGGAACCTTGATTTTGAATTTTATTATAGTTTTGTTCCGTGAATAAAGAGTATTATGTTCATTATGTTATGGATTTTGTTGTTGTTCTGGTTTAAAATAAATAAATAAATCACATGAAGAAAAGAGAATCTAGTTGTTAAAATTTTATTTATTATTACATAATTCTATAATACGGCAAAAAATAATTGCAAGAATGTTGAGTGAACACATTTATTCAAATAAAAGTTTCGTTCAACCCAAGACAATAAAGTATGCATCATTCAAAATGGACAAATAATAAATTATTACATATAACTGTATCATGAATCACAAGTTATAGAGCATTTAGACGGCTATACTCTTATAAGTTGAGCCTTGCTCTGTGGAAATAGGGTTAAATGCATCTGCGTATATTGTTTTACCAGATTTCCTGTTCAGTCCACACTAATCAGGGAGACACTTTCCGCTTTTATCGTATTTTTCTATGAGCGAAAAGTTAGTAAAGGCACCTGATAAGCCTGTGCGGACTACACAGCTTAACACTATGTACATGCATTAAAACCCCTTTTACAGAGCGATCCTCAAGTATTTATTAAATGATTTATTAAGTCTTCTTACATTATAATATTTTTTCAAGAAAACTAAGTCAACACTCAGTAAAACATGTTCATTTGATAGAATACGCAGGAAAATTAGTTGTACTTGAAGTAAAATTATTCAGGAAATGTACATTAAGTTCCAAGCTTAACTAAATATCACTGTCATTTCAAGCAATATATCGAATAAATGTCTTGCTAGTGTGCACGAAAATCGTCGATATGTTTTTCGTATGCCCATGTAATTTGGTACTGTATGATATTCTTGTTTTGAGAGAGTATACCCAAATTGGTTAGTATACTGTAACCTTCAATAACCTAATATAACTAAAGCACATTCGATCATTTACCCTACAAGACATGCGTATTACAACTTCCGTTTCCAGACTAAGGTTCGCGATCGAAGTCTGCTCAATTAATATAGTCGATTAGATGTTGACGTCTGTCGAGTAAATAAAGCACAGTCGGAGCGTCACAAACAATCAAGGGCGCTGATTTTGCGGACCAAGGTAGGTCATAAGGCAATAAAGATGTTATCGATAAGAGCGCGTGGCTAAATTTGCCTTTGAAAAGGGCAGAGTGGCTATCCGTGAGGGCGGCGTTGCTTTTCGCCACGCTAAAATGGCCTAGGAAAAACACTAAGCTAGGCACCCGATTCTTAATATATTGTTTGTTCGAAAAATATGGAACGCTTCACGAATTTGCGTGTGATCCTTGCGCAGCGGACGGAGTGATCTTCATATTATTTCGTCATATAATATTGACATCATCACAGCATCAGAGTGTACTATATACGCTTCCATAGTTTATTGAGCAAAGTGTCAAAATGTGAGAAAAACATCTCTTTAAATGATCGATAGTACATTGATGTTCCCTTTATCCCTTAATTTGAGCCCAACTCTTACTTTCCATTTCTTCTGTCCGATGTCCTGCTTTACAACTTCTTTGAGCCAAGTTATCTGTTGCTATCCCATCATTCTTGTCATCATATTCCTCGGCCTGTGTTACTTCAATACGAACAACATTCAACCAATGAAAAGAAGACATTATGATATTTGGTGATGAGAGTCCAATCTTCTCAATTTGTATTAATGAGCCAACTCATTTTACGGAAAGATTCTCGTTAACTCTTAAATTTAGTTTAGTATGTTAACATAACAGCTTGGTATTTTAAGATATTGGTGATCAGTTGATAAATAAACAAAAGCGCTCCAATTTGCCTGCATATGGTTTATTAAAATACAAGAATACCAATGAGAAAGTATACGATCGACATATATGGAAATATAAGGCTGGAAACTACGCTTCGCTACGTGAAACTGTATCTGCACTTAATTGAATTCGATAACAAGTATTACATTGACAACCATTTCACTTAAATCACTGGCACTTACATTCGTCAAGCCAAATTTATCTTAAACAGGTCTATGAAAATCAAACAGGTTGATGCCCAATTGCTTAGGCCAAATATACGTCGAATGATAAAACTGGGTTTATCGACTTGCACAATCCAAAATCAATATAAATAAATGGTTAAAGCTGCGTACAATCAGAAACAATACAAAAACATTAATTCGTCGGGCGAAAGATCAGAATATGACAGATTAAGTTCATGACGTTATATCTTACAATTTTTTAAAACAATATTGACCCGGTATGTCCACGCTTTTATGTAACTTCTTAAGCCTCTCACACACCGAATGTATTATGTCAAGTTTATTATGAGAAGCAAATGTTACTAAAATTTTGTTTAAATGAAGATCCCAAAGAAGTTAGTACGTACCGACCGATTTCACTTCTTAATACGACTGCACAATGTATATGTTTGATATTATAGAAGTCAACACTAAGAAGACAACAGCAACACGTGCAATTCAATATGAACATATTTGGCAGTTCACAGTGCAGTTGATCATTACCGAACAATAGGTATGTAGTTGTATGAAAGATGAAATATCATGTAACCATTAAAAACTAAAAGTCTATGACATACGTTTTATTTCGAGAAATATAAACATATATTGTAATAGACTTGTACAAGAAATCAGCCGGTTAGCTATTACATCAAATAAATTACATGAAATAAAATTAAGACACACCGGGTTTGATTATTTTACAAATGGTATATTTAATTCGATTATCCTATTTGAACCAAAGTACGACATTGTTAACAATTGCCATAAATGGTATGCTTACTGGGATCGTAAAATGGTATTTTTGTACGCAATACAAAATTTAAATTGGATTTTAATATTTTTATTTTCGAGTGAAATAATTTGACGTAAAGTCTGAATACATGGCAGCGAATTATTATACACAATTAGAGAATACTGATATCGAAAAAGACGTTATAGAATGTTTTCCCCAAATGTGACTATGAAGCACGCTACCCAGGTATATTTTGGAGAATTATCAATTATTATGGAAGATATGTAAAGCTATCATTAAGGTTACTTGCCTATTACATTAAACACAATATTGAGAAATTAATAAAACGCCCTCAACGATTCAAAATGTCTTTGAGGTATAGAATATATTCAGATTCAAAAGTTGCAGTGACTTAAACTGGATTAGTTTGTATATTGCAACTCTACTGTCAATAATTGTGTTGAATAGAAAGGCACACACGTTTTGAAACGTGTCGAATTGGGTATATAACATAAAGACTAGACATGTCAAATATATTAAGTCTTTCTTGTTTTTATGTTAAATATATACATTTATATACAGTTTCAGAAAACAGTTTTATATATATGATTTAAAAGGTTTAATACTTGAATGAGTGTGTATACTATTTAAATATAATTAGCGACATTTACTGAAACAGAATATAAATAGCTCCAATAAATTAGAGCATTTGAAAATAGAGGTAAATTAATCGTTATAAATCCAGGCATTTCCAGCCAAACTAACTAGAAACTAACTTTATTCTTTAAAAGACAAACAATTGATATTTAACCGGTATGAACTGTTTTTACGGCAAAGATATGAGAATAAATTGCATCAATGCAAATACACTTTCTTCCAAGTTTTGAAAATTATCATTAACAACCAACTAAATTGAAGCATGCTGTAAAAGCAGTCTCCTTCTCATGTTAACAGCTCAAAAAAGTGTCGAAATTTACTTTCAAAAAATTATCCAGTATAAAGAAGTGAAACTCCAGCTGCTGGAGCAGCATTGAATTATTATCATAAACAATCAGTTGGTCCTTTATTTAAGGCAAGTGACCAATTGCTTAAACAGTACATCCATAGGTTTTTTATTAAGCGAAACCACCAATCTTATAGCCACATTAATACACATTGCCAAGAAAATATACATAGAAGAGTAAAAGGCAGCTTGTCAGATAATGGTCTGTACAAATTCAGTAAAACCTGCAGAACTCTCAATTGATGGACATACACGTTTACTTTATAAGTACAGAGAATGTATAAGAATCCAAGGACAAGAAAGGTCTTAAACAAGGTTTCTAATAATAATAAAAAAACAATACCGACTAGCCTCTGACGGCTGAAAAAAAAACAATATCGAAGATACGTACGGGGATACACGCTACTGCATCCACGCAGCACACATCAAACTGTTGTGCAAATCAATATAAAGAAGTGAAACTCCAGCTGCTGGAGCAGTTTTGAATTATTATCATAAACAATCAGTTGGTCCTTTATTTAAGGCAAGTGACCAATTGCCCAAACAGTACATCCATAGGTTTTTTATTAAGCGAAACCACCAATCTTATAGCCACATCAATACACATTGCAAAGTAAATATACATAGAAGAGTAAAAGGCAGCTCGTCAGATAAAGGTCTTAAATGTGATTCCGAAGTCATAGTAGAAATGGCCGTGTTAAATCCACAAAGTTATTTTACTAATATATACGTGTTTGTGAACACATATATTAGTAAACTCTAATGTCAGGGCGTGTTACTCAACATGCATTTCTGTTACTCCAAAAATAATATATATACCTTAAGACAATCACGCTAAAAACTAAAAACACACTGTTCTACTTCTGCTACTGTTATACAACTGTTGCTATTTCTACTACTTATGCTCCTATAACTGCTTCTACTGTTACTACTACTAAAGAAGCTCCTATAACTGCTTCTTCTGCTACTACTACTACTACTACTACTACTACTACTACTACTACTACTACTACTACTACTACTACTACTACTACTACTACTACAACTACTACTACAACAACAACTACTACTACTACTACTACTACTACTACTACTACTACTACTACTGCTACTACTGCTACTGCTGCTACTACTGCTACTACTGCTACTACTGCTACTACTACTACTACTACTACTACTACTACTACTACTACTACTACTACTACTTCTTCTACTTCTACTACTACTACTACTACTACTATTCCTACTTCTACTACTACTACTACTACTACTACTACTACTACTACTACTACTACTAATACTGCTACTTCTACTACTACTACTACTACTACTACTACTACTACTACTACTACTACTACTACTACTACTACTACTACTACTACTACTACTACTACTACTTCTACTACTACTACTACTACTACTACTACTACTACTACTACTACTACTACTACTACTACTACTACTACTACTACTACTACTACAACAACTACTACTACTACTACTACTACTACTACTACTACTACTACTACTACTACTACTACTACTACTACTACTACTACTACTACTACTACTACTACTACTACTACTACTTCTACTGCTAATTATAATTCTACTACTACTAAAACGAAAGAGCGAAACATATGCCCACCATAACGACAAACGCGTACATTTACAAGAATTAAGGCATTTGAAGACCATTATTAAGTTATGGCGTTTAAATGTGTCGTTCTAACCTGCTGTCATATTCGAAGTTTTAAAAGGTCGCCACATCAACAACACTCCAAAACAAAACTTATTCCGCCCAAACGACAATTCAAAGTTTAAAACCCGCCAACATACCTTAACGATAAGGCAAACGGTATACAAAGAAACAGCATTGTGTTTTTTTTGCACAAAGGAAACGCAACCAGTACAAATATCTTATACGATTCCATCAATAAATTACCTCGCTTTTTAGGAATCATATTTTTTCATATGGCACATGTATATGCCTTAAGGCATTATTGAATCAAAAGTCAGAAACACTGATAAGTGATTGCGTGTCATGCCTGAACTAATTATGCCAAAAGTTCGGCTCATTTCAGAAAATAACAGTCACGATTGAGGTCATGATTGAACTAATTGTACACACACGGCTGTTAATTTAGGTGCAGAATGCCAAAAATATTTGTTTTCCCAAAAAAATTAGATAATGACATTGAATGTAGCTGGAAAGGGAAACAACATATTTATCAAAAGAAAAACAGAAAATTGTCATATATAATGAAAATTCTAACTTATATATAAAACGAAAATTATTTTTATTTGTACTGTCAAGATAATTTGAAGTTTAATTTTAATATAAATAGTACTTAAAAAGTTGATTTAAATATCTTCAATAAAATCGAACGTATAATCGGTACATTAATTTGACGTTAGAGCATCAAGTATGTACGTTTTGAAAAGTCAATTATAGTACATGTACTCTGCACGGCCTCTTTAAACTCACAGTCATATGAGGACATTGTATTGAATCCATGTACATTTAACAAGAAGCGGGGTGTGCAGGCGAACAGATGTTTAGAACGATTAAAAAGGGGCAAAGTTGAGGTACTTGTCAAGAAATGTGAATCAGGATTAATATACTTGCTTCATACAAAGATTCAATAATTAGATACTTGCCAGAAAAGAGTATCATAATTTACATACAAGAATTGAAGAGAAACGTATCAAATACAAGAGTCATTTGCGAACAAGGGGGTCACCATTGAGGTCCATGTTGGATGAATGTATGCATGTTCTTTTTACATTTTTAAAAGCTTCGATTTAAAGGCTTTTTCAAAAGAAGAACGCAGTGGAACGAAATATGTTTACATGCGATGCATATTGTTGTGTACGTATCAATGCCGTTACATGACGACTAGTATAAAAATAGCAGGGTTCTTAATGGCTAAAGTATATGTTTAATTAATGTTCATAGTTTATTTTTATGCAATCGGTGTTACATAAGCATTTAAAACATTTATAATTGCACATAATCAACATTGATTAAATAAGGTCCCACGTAACCAACAAATCAATTAAAAACTATGTATTGTCATGTACAAGTTTTATGACCAAGGCCAAACATATCGTTTAAAACTTGTGTGACAGTGCAAGATTTTAAGGTTTAGATAATGTGTTAGTCTTGTTGGATGTGTTACCCTTGATCATAAATATTGTAAATACCCCTGTCAAATGTAAACCCGTTTTTTATTGGTTATTTGATTTACCTCCAAAATGCTGCAATTTGATTGGATTGTGCATGGTCACAGTTTGATGGTCATTGTTGATGATAATCTCTGAAAAGATTGAAGTCTTGTCTACTAACTGGTGCACAGTGTGATGTACAGAGATTGCTGGTGCCAATGAGTAGAGTGCATTTAGACCCTCAGTTTGGTGAGTTATATTGTTGTAACTTTAACCTGTGATTGTTATATATGTTTAAACCCTTGATTGTTATATTGTTGTAACCTGTAATTGCATAGCTCATGTTCATGTAAGTTTACATGCATTTCCTGATATAATTGTGTATATTTAAGATCTATGTCATATAGGTAAGTTGTCACTACACACAAAGGTAAAGGTAACCTATATTGATATAATTTAAATAAGAGACGTATATTATGAAGTTTATAAGTATAATGTATTTGTATACGTGTATCAATTATGTTTATTACATGATTGTAAGAATTGTGCATATAATGTACTTTCAGGATGCGTACTTATTGTGCACAGTATTAAAGAGTATCAGAAATTGGCATATGTGTTGCTCCATAAATCACTGAGGACTAACCAATGATCCACCCAACCGATAAGATTACTTTCTTAACTAGTTAAAGGGACATAAGAGAGTAAAATCTACCCGGTGACACTTTCACTAAACATTTGACCTCTCAAGCTCTAAATGTGTTTACCAAGTTTTTTATTATATCTTACGCAATACTTTCCTTTTGTAGTATTAAGTGTAACTCTTAAGTGCAAACACGTGTTGTGTATTTAATATAACTAATGCTTATCTACAACATGAACAGCATTTGTCTCTTAATTGAGTACTAAGAAATCATAATAAAAATAAATAAGTACTTATCAGTTATCAATACGTTGTATAAAGTTACTTAATCAACGCGCATCTCCGTTGGAGATACCTTAATTAAGTGAGAAAACGGACGAAAAACACACACCGCCTATAAACATATTTACTTTGCAGATTACAACAAATACAATAACAACATGTGTTGCTATTGAAATTTAAATGTACTTAATAACAAATATTATTGCCATTGTGTGCATTCCACATGCTAAAAAAATTGAATATAAATCGAATACTATCTTGCCACACATAACATCCGCTATATTGTCAAACAAGTTTGCTACTTGAACATTTTCTCATACGTATTTTTAAGACATTGTCAAATCTTAAACGTGTACAACTGCAAATGTGCACGCATATTTAAATAGAATTCTGGCGCATTTGTCGTAAAACTTGTTTAAATTGAAATCGATATAAATAAATAGATAACTTTTTCACAATTACATGGATTTGAAATGTGGTCAACCTGAACATTGATCTTAAAAGCATTGATTAAATGTTGCTTGTGATGTGTTGTGCATCATTAATCTCAGAAAAAAGGTTATCCATGTACTGATTTCTTGATTTTTTAACCTTGTCGTTTTGACATGATCACTGTGCGTCGATTGTTGCGATGATCCTTGCGTCTCATTTCACCTTTAGCTCTTTGAGAGATGCTTCAAATTGCAACGAAAGAGTATTTTGTATCCATGTCTCACTAGCCTCCGAACTTACTGCATTCATATGGCAAACAAAGACGTATAAGGGGCAACATTGACATCGTAAGGTTACTGTTAACATGCATACGAATATCGTCCAAATAACAATGGAAACCGGAAACACAACAAACATATATTCGTGTTTTGGAAATGAGGATTCACAAACATTATCTAAGTTGATGGTCATGTGCGTTTTTGTCCTTTACCTTTAATAAAGCTGGTCTTAAATGACAAAAACATCGTTTTAGCTTAAAAGAACTGCAATTAAGGGTATTAAACTTGAAATGTTTTAAACACGTTTCACACTTTATACCACACATCAGGTTGCAATCTTTAACATACGATGCAAATCGTTATTAGTGTCGTTTATCAACCACCAATATTCTGAAGAATCCTTTTAATATCAAAGAAAAGCATTCGACACAGATTATTTCATACTTATACGTTATCAATGGCTTTAATCGTTTCTTTTAATTGTGTAAATAGTGTTTAAGTAATTGGTCACTTGACTGAGTAAAGCTATCTACCCAGGCAAGCACAATTTTATTTATATACAACTCAATAAACATGTGTCTTGTAGGTTTGGGACGATCACCAACTAATTAAGCACTCAACTGTCTTTTAAAGGGATTGGTATCAAATGATTTTCTTCACCATATTTTAAAAGGCAGTAACTGTTTTAAAAAGTACTGCATTAGCGAGTAAAAAAGGGTTTTAGCTTCCGTGTAGAATTCAAACGATCGAACAAGCGGCAATTTGTCGTATCACACTCTTTGAACTTGGACATCAGTTGAATAAATCTGACGTTCAGATTCTTTCTGTAAGAATATGCAATCATGTTCAATGATTTATTACCCTTTACTGGCTCACTACCAATACACAAGTCTTCGATATTACGCATTAATTATCTCTGAAATATGTACACATTAATTTACGGCATGCGTTATTTGTTTTTATACTATAATGAATCCTCGACTTTGAAGGAGTATTGTATATATTAACATGTTTTTCTTTAGAAATTCATTTAACAAATTGAATTCAAAAATGTTTAATAGTACATATATAGCACAATGAACAGTTTATATTGAGGTCAATGTCGTGTTCGTTATAAAATAGCGATTGCTGAAAGCTGTAGAAGCGCTGACAACTACAGCTGCTAAACTAGTTTTTACTTTCAACAAGATAAGAGCCTTAAGCCGGTTTATCGGAGGTGGTATTCACACTGATACGATATAGAGCATATTTACGAAATGGTTCGCTGTGCCATTTGTTACTTGTGAATTGAATATTTCACTGCAGTATTAAGGCTCATGGTAAACATGTAGAGTTTTATTATATTCAATAAAGGAACTATGAAACTCCAGAATCATGAACACGAGAGTCTTTCCTCTTCAGTTTTTTTTATAAAATGAGTTATTAAACTAATTGTAAATAATCGGGGTTGAAAGTGTTTTTTTCCGTCCGCTGGGTTTTATATTATTGTGTTATTAGATGAACGTTACCGATAAGACTGGTGGTATGTGTGAATGAATGCCATAGTTAGCAACTATCTTGAATCGATTTTGACAAACCAATTTTTTGGAATACCACTTATCTTTACGTTACTAACAATATACCCTTTTTGCAATGATATTTACATTGACCTGATATTTCGCTTAAATAGTTGCATCGTTCACAGTTTTCTAGAAACAAACTTATGTACGACCCAAATCGCTTACTAACGATGCGCTTAGATGTACCTAAACATATTAGGGCAGTACGCACAGTAATTGGTACAACGACTTCGTCACTATTGGTTTAGACAAAAAACGGAAATATCGACAGAAAGAAACCGTCTGCATTTGCCTTTAAACGTTAAGCACATGATGGCAGTGGCAGTTAAATTATATTAGGCCTCTAACTATTGTTGAAGACGATTAACTGGTAATTGTTATAATACCACGGACTGAGGAAAAAATAAATTCCTCCCACTTTTTGATATACCAGGTAACTGACAACAACAATAACAATATATATACCCGACCTCGTTTGAGATTATCATGCATTTCTGCAGAAATGTTTTATTATTCATCAGTACCGTCCTTTTATTGTTACAATTTCTTTCCAGAATGGTGCATTAAGTATATGAGCATTAATTTAAGTGGGGACATATGTCGGAAAAAATTTGATGAACAAAGGATGACATATACAATATACTGTTTCATGAGAAAAGCAGATTATACACAATAGACATACATGTAAAGTGTTTGTTAATCTTTATTTAATATGATTGAAGAGTACCTAAATTAGATTATATAGTTCACAAAACACTTAGCCAACTTGTACCAGGTTAATTAAGAAGCGTTGGTTGAAATCCCTGTCTTAAATTCACATGTCATAATAAAAGTTATAATGTATATGTCTTTTTCAAGTGTTGCTAGTTGCTTTATGTTTGCAACAGCGAAACATTTGTTGGCATAAAACTTATGTTTAGCGAAGTTTCTTTCGGCTGTTGAATACTTCTGCACAGTATATTAACATGTAATAAAACTGATTGATTTTGTAAGTGCTATACATTAAACTGATTCTTCATTTTACTGATAACTTCAAGTTTATTTATGTATGTGTGTCCCCTGCAATACAGGCCCCCATAACAGAGGTGTAAGTGCATTTCCTAGCCAGTTTGTTATTACAACTTTATTACGCATAATAAATTTGAACATTTAAAGCATCGTGGTATGATTTTTCGAATGTTTGCTCAATTGCAAGATATATGTATTATATTTGTTACTTATATACTAATATTTTTAACAAATAATTATTAATGATTTATGGAGGTTTTAATTTTAATGTTCAATACAACAAAACCTCCTTGACGTCATCAGATTGTATAATTTGCATGATGTGCTATATTATATATCGCTTAATTTGTGCGGGTGGATATATTTCAAATGTTAAGGGTATTGTTTCCTTCAAAGTTTTGGAAAACTAAAAGTATAATTTGGTCTTTTGATTGCAGTCGAAACCATATCAGAAGTCGTGTAAAATGGCTTCGCATTTGTTTGTAAGCCATGTCAGACACGTCTGATATCACATGTCATTGAAATAAAACGTCACAACCATTGTTCTCTCTATTTGTAAAACCAAAATCATAACGCTTAGGTAGCAGATGTGCATGCATACGATTATTTAAATTTTATTTCAATAAAACGTTGACGAGCAAAAATAGTGAAGTGTAATTGTCTAGACGGGAAACCAGTGTGTAATCATGATTTTTTTCTAAGATTGTAAATAATAAGTTCTACACAAATTTGCGTATTTTTTGTCATAATTAACTTATGTGCATTGTCAGATCTTAGCCTTTTTAAAAAAACACACAATACACCAATATATAAGACCAACATATAGATTATTGTTTAAACATTAAAAACAGCTTTACGGTATAGTTTCAAAATATTATTGTTATTACTGTTGCGCTACTGTTATTAGCAGATATGCTTAAAACTTATTCGTGTAGACTCCTAAAACATATATGACAACGTTAAAGAAGTTATGCGTCTTTCCTGAGCCTTACTATGAAGAGAGATTACATGGTTGGTGCCGAGATGGAAAAGTTTATCCGGTTCGGCTCGAAAAAGAAAATAGGGCTCGCTTTGTATTCGATTTATCCTGCATCATTTTAAATGATGTCTTTAACACATTTGATCAAAGACAAACGATTTATTGACATAACAGAATAATTATTCAAGTCGGACCTCAAGACAGGATAAATACACATGCGAGAGCCGGAACACATATGACATATGTACTGTTTGTTTTTAAGTCAGAGCAGGGTGGTATTAATATAATGGGTGTACAAACTCTAGTCTTCACTTTAAAACTACTTAAAAACCATCAGAAATAGTAAAGGCAAATTGCAGATGATAATTGAAGTTACATTGATGATAATGGAAAACATTCCTACTTGTCCTTAGACACTGTTCTAGTTTAGTTCTTGACAGTTACGGCATCAGTGCCTATCCGTTGATGTTAACTGTCAGTCTTTATCATATTGGGAAGCATTTAAATATTGATTCGTAATACAATGTTTAATTTTGACAATTATAATATTTAAGGTAAAACATATAAAAGGAAAACAGACAACTTTTCCACTGAGCAATTATCATTAAACAGTACCAAGTCAGCATGTGTAACTTAAAGACGGCCGAGTGGATTTTGGTATATTTTCCAATTTTTGTTATGTCTCTAAAAAAAAGTGAGTATGAGTCAAAATGTGATGGTATTAAAGTCAGATGTGCAAAAAATCGATCAAGAATGCCCAAAGTCAGTACACAGATAGGGCTTTTCAATATCTGTCCATGGACAGATTTGATCTAAATTTAAACACGCGCGAGTCACATGTTAAACCCCGTGACCATTGCATCAATGTTTACAACGCCATTTGAATGATAAATACTCATGTCATTACCAGTTTTAAAGGGATCTTTTCACGCTTTGAAAAATTGACAAAATTGAAAAAAGTTGTTTCAGATTCGCAAATTTTCGTTTTAGTTATGATATTTGTGAGGATCCAGTAATACTGAACATTTACCATTATCATATAATAGCCATTATATGCATCTTTTGACGATTTGAAAACCTAAAAAGTATAAAGCGTTGCAACGCGAAACGATTGAATAATTTGGAGAGTTCTGTTTTTGTCGTTAAATTTTGTGAAACAACGAAGATTGCTTATATGAGGTATAAAATACATCAAGTATGTGTACTCGGCGGAATAGCTCAGTAGGCTAAACCGTTTTTACTTCAGGACTCTGGCATGACTCCAGGGGTCACTGGTTCGAAACCTGCTCCGGGCAATGTTCTTTTCCTTTTTTAAATTTTATTCTTGATTTTTTACTGAAGCTTTTACGATCCAATGTTTACATTTATCAATATAAAGCATTTAATGAATAAGTTAAAAAATGCCAAAATCTGTGAAAAGGCCCCTTTAATATATGCTGCCTTACACACGATATTTCGTTTAAATCATGTTCACATTATGTTGCTTAATAGTGACGATATAATTCGTAAATACACTCCGTCTGCTTTTTGTCTACAATTACAATATTCGTAAAACCCGCACCAGTAATATCGACCGCTTGTTTTCACGTACATAGTTTAAATTTCAGCTTTAAATCTCTAACGATACCCTTTTTATCGTCTGCTATGCTTTATTTTTACCTTGTCAATATTAAATGCCCGTTAACGTTTAATTCATGGGCGCAGCCATCTTTATTTGTACATGTAATTGACTTTATAACTTTAAGCCCATGTATAGTTTGTCGTGTATGTACAGTATTAATTTATTTTTATTTTTGAAAACACGCAGCCATGTTTATTTCGTGTTATATCGTATATGTTATAAGGGTAGATAACTTGCTAGTGTACAGGATAAAGCTTAAAATATGTCTTTAAACGTACCAAGTAATAACATTAATGGATTTAGATCCAAACACAAACACACTTGAAATGCGCGGAAGTAGACACCACGTGCAATTGGCGCTCACGTGACCCAAAGCGTGCAAACGTCAAATATTTATAATAGTCTTGCGGATTCCGTTATGTACATGCTTAGGTCTCGTATTTGTGATGCTTTTGTCATTTTTTGCACACATTTTGCAAAAATCAGTGTGAAGAATTAAGCTTTCGAATGTATCTAACGAATACTAATCAATTCTGGTCAGTTGAGATAACCGAATTGTTGTGAGAAATATCAACTCGGTAGGCTTTAAAGGAACGTTAATTCTACATCTACTTCGTTTTTCCTACAGTCAATTGCTGACAATTACAGGATGGCCTATTATAGGTTGATATGGACACAATCGAGTCCGTTTCCTGAGAAGAACCAGTACTTGATGTCTAAGGAGGAGAAAATGAGAACCCTCCCCTAGCAGGGAGCGAACCCACACACACCCGACCGCTAGGCAGACACCTCATCCACTTACACCGCCGCGACATTACGCATGTAATTATGCACGTTTTATCTAAGTACAAATACACCGATACGAATTCATATCAGCCGTGCAGTGATTTGGAGATTTTTGTAAATTGAAAGTGAATATAACGACTTAAAACATATATTTGGAATCTTACGAAAATAAATGATAAATCATGTGTTTTTAATTACGCCTCTCGGATCTGTATTTAGTGTTAAAATCAATCTTTGGAATATGACAGTTATGTGAAATTAACATTTATCAGCTTTAAATTCATATGAATATAATCCAATGTTTGACTCAATATATAAGTAACAATACATTTCTGTAAAATACAACCATGCATATTTAAGAAATTTAACTCGTATTTCAATTGTTTTTGTCGTATTAACAAACACCGAATTTTGTTAATGCATTGGGAATTTATCAAGAGTGCAACACGTTCGTTTTACGCATTCAAAATTAATGCCTGGGAATATTGACCGCCTCGTTTTTGTCCATAGTATACAGGAGACTTCCATCGATAATGACGTCATTGCTTGACAAAATGACGGCATCATACCAGCAAAATTCTTCGGTTAAACTCTTTTACAATGTAAATGTACGGTTAAAAAAGGCATAAAATGAAAAGAAAAATTGTCGGATTCGTTGGAAGGACATACTGAATTGAAAAATAGGTTGGGGACGTGGGTGGATAATTGTTATCCGGCTCGTCGGAGGATCTTATCGGGTGAGCCGAATGCGAAACCGATAAATGCCTCATACTTGCTAGATAACAAATCTCCATCCTTGTTACCAACCTATTATTGTCTTTTTTTATTTGTTACTTTATTTTCGACATACTGTGCAAACGATAAGTAGATTTTGAGTGTTAATGGGCTTTTAAAAGGGTCTGAAAAATAAAAAATGCATAAATCCCGCTTTAACAATAATAAGAGTATATGTCTATACGTAATACATTTTCTTATAACAGCTCCGTTCAAAAGAACGACTATGAAGTATAAACGAAAACTTAAACAACTGAAACATTTTTTTCCTACAAAATGCTTTAAAAATCGAACTGTTAAGAGGGCAAACACGTCATTTAATTTAAATGGATAAGAATAAAGTGGCAAACAACGATTACATGTATAACATACTATTTAAGATAATCAAATTGTATCCGCAATTGATTTTAATATTTTTGGCTTGTTTTTATAATACCCGCACCTCGTAAAATATAATTATTTGTGCATACTTTGATAATAATAGATGTAGTTTTTACATTGAAAACAAAAGCGCGTTTAAGTATTAATTGATGCGAATACTATGGATTTGTAAAAATAATGCACATGAAATAAGTTTAAATAAATAAACATAAAACTTTATTCCGCAATTCTGATCCAATGAGAAAATCAAAGAAACAGTAAGGTCAAAATAAAAGCGGCGGATATTCAATTAACCGTTATCAGTAAGTCAATGACCGCTAGACAAAATCGTGGACAGTGGACAGTTCGTATATTGCACGGAAGCCCTACCAGAAATGACATTGATTTTCGGTATTTGTCAAAAACACATGTCACAGCCATCTTAAGCGTTTACAAAAATAGCTGTACCATTTCTATATCACCTCAAGTACAATCAAGCAGAGCTACTCAGGTCGTTGACCTTTACTGTTCAGACATGTATCATTGAAGTCTTAACAAGAAGTTTGATACTTAAAAACCAATAAACGCTCAAAATCAACGAATATTTCGTACAGTATTTCGAAAAAATACACGTGTATTATAAACTAACACATGTCCTTGACAAATATATTGTCGTTTATTGCCAAACAGATGAATGAAAATATGCATACTATACTATGTTAATTACAAATCTAGATAGTGCTTAACTGTTCTAGCTCGTTTATTTGTCTCCGCTGTAAATAAATTATATACTTTTTATTGCAAACATTTACGGTATTTTGGCAAGGAATTAGTTGTTTTATCTAAATATCCACAAACTAAAAGAACAACCTACTTCCCAATTAAATAAGATTATTTATGACGTACCTAATCAAAATATATTTAATGGTAAGTTGCTAACCATTTAATAGCCGAACACGTTTATGTTCGTATTTTAGTCTAATTTAAATTCAGAAATGGACACACAACTTACAGTTACACTGTTTGATATATTTTTGTTAAAACGGACGAAAAGTAACAATGGCGGAATCAACGTATGACAACTGTTAATGCAAAAGAACATTTATATAACGATTCGCAATAACTTGACGAATAGTCCGCCATCGGTAATTCAATGGCACCAACAACCTGTTACAAACCTCAAGAAACACGTATTTACATATTTGTGTGGCTAAGCTTTCACATGATTGAAGTTAATGTGTGCACTGTTATAGTGTACGTAAACATGGACACAATGTTTTAATATCCGCAAAATTTGATCCGTCATAAACATGCATCCTCTATATAAACAAATGAATTTGATGGTGAGAAACCCGAATGGAGTGTTGACCATTCACATTGTTGGAATTAAGCTGAAGCTTCAGCTGCGACGGAGGAAAATAAACCTAGTTACAACACAATGTCTTTTAAATCGAAACAATAACATACATAACACTCACATAATAAAATATATTTAAAATAGAAAACGCATACAAACTCAATCTAACTATGACGACCGTCTTTGAATGGTCCATCTCAAATCTGATTCTAATCTCTAATCTAATTCCTTCTAATTCCTTATGTATCTATTATATCGAACTCTGCAACAAATAAAGACTTAATAGATACAGCAGGGGTAAAATAAGCGAAATCTAGGCGTTAACTCTTATTTATGGCGCACCAAAGGAATCGAAACTTGTACTTCTGCTGCAGCAGACACAAATGCTGCTCGAGCAGCATTTAAGTGCAGCTCGAGCAGCAAATTACTGCTTGAGCAGCATATTTGCTGCTCGAGCAGTATCTAGATGCTGCTCGAACAGCAAAATTCCTGCCCGAGCAGCAATTTTTTTTTTGCTGCAGCAGAAAAATCCTGCTCGACCAGCATTTATTTTATGAATAAGCCCTTGAACTCAGCCATTTAAATTTGAGCTTACACACGGACGACATAAGCTACCTCTACGGAAACGAAATAGACCTGACAATAACTTCAGAAAAACTGCAACAAACACATAATATAATATGTGTTTAAATCAATTATTATAAAATTGTCATCCTTTTTTCGTAGTTGTTCATAAAATAAAAATAAGCTTTAAAATCTATAAGTCATGTAGGAACATTTGGTTGATCAATTGCTCCAACGTTACATGATTGATGCCAATGTGCAATATCATTCTGATTGGCTGATGCCATAGTCTAAAAATAAATGCTGGTCTAGATGCTGCTCGATCGGCAATTTGTTGCTCGAGCAGCATTTTATTCTGCTGCAGCAGAAGTTAAAATTTCGACCCCTTTGGTGCGCCATACTTATTCGTGGTCGGACGACGATTTCAGACATTTTTCAACTCAAGTAAAAACAAACGGGATTGCTAAATACGGATTTCATCTCTGTTGTATTGGCAATTATTTCGGTTTAATGCGTGTTTTCCTCGTCGGTGAGAATGTTTTTAAAACCTCATACAGAAACGCTATGTAACTATTTCTGAATATTCGTTTACTGAATAAGGCCTGTGGCCGAAACATTTAAAAGAGTGACTGTATGAAGTTTTAATAATTTCCTCCCTCTGGAGATGCAATACATAGAGTTTTTAAAACACATTACACATTTACTTAACAGCACTTAACTGTAATGTTACAGCTTGTTGCATTTTCGATTACGAATGACAGTTGGTTTAATGCGATTTAAAGTGAACACAACACGTGCGAGGGAGAGAGAGAGAGAGACAGACAGACAGACAGACAGACAGACAGACAGACAGACAGACAGACAGACAGACAGGACAGACAGACAGACAGAACAGACAGAAAGACAGACAGACAACAGACAGACAGACAGACAGACGACAAACAGACAGACAGACAGACACACAGACAGACAAGACAGACAGACAGACAACACAGAAAGAGAAGAGAGAGAACGAGAGAGAGAGAGAGAGAGAGAGAGAAGAGAAGAGAGGAGATATAGAGAGTGAGAGATAGAGAGAGAGAGGAGAGAGAGGAAGAGAGAGAGTAAGAAGAGTAGAGGACTAGAGAGAGAGATAGAGAAGAAGAGATAGACAGAGAGAGTAGAGGCGATAGAGAGAGAGAGAGAGAGATAAGAGAGAGAGACTAGGAAGATGAGAGATAGAGCTGCTCTTGTTAGAGATTCTCCTCTCTCTCTCTGCTGTCTGTCCGTTCTTTCTTTAGGAGGTAGCTTCCTAGATCTCGCGGATAGCTCGCTCAGCTCTCTCTCTCTCTCTGCTCTCTCTCGCTCTCTCTCGCTCGCGCTCTCTCGCTCTCGCTCCTCGCTCTCTCTCCTCTCTCTCTCTCTCTCTCTCTCTCTCGCTCTCTCTCTCTCTCTCTCTCCGTCTCTCTCCTCTCTCATCTCGATAGAGATAGAGCAGCATAAATGCTAGAGCGGAGAAACAGATGCTTGATCGAGCAGTTGAATGAGTGACAGTTGGTTTAATGCGATTTAAAGTGAACACAACACGTGCTAGGGGAGAGAGAGAGAGAGAAACAGACAGACAGTCAGACAGACAGACAGACACACAGACAGACAGACAGACACAGAGAGAGAGAGAGAGCGAGCGAGAGAAACAGAGAGCAGCTATTGACAAAGATAATCGCAACCAATATATTCATTTTCATTTTGAGATGAAATAATACAAGTCGTTGGTCCGGTATTGTTTTTTAACAGTAATCAATTTAAAATTCAATAGTCTCAAAAGCTGCATCATACAATTTCACTGTTTTATACTAACTGATATATTGTTCTAAAAATATGAAATGTATTGGTATAATATAAAATTAATGGTCAATATGTTTACCACTTGAGAGCTTTTAACATCTTAACATCTTTTGTTCCTATTAACATTTTTTGTGTGTCAGCAAATTGCATCCGTATTCAATAACTTAATAATGAATAGACTTAAAGACGATAATATATAACGAAATCAAACTAAATGAATTGATAGTATGCAATATTCGAAACATTTTATCTTCGTTAAGCATATTTTTGTTAAGCCGATACTTCTTGCTCGGTATTGATTGAGACATAAACTCATAACAAATTTTAAATAATCCACTTGGTCCCCTAGGAAACACAACACATTATTATCGAGACACAGATTAGGCAGAATTGTAATCACGCAATCTAGTTTGTAGATATTGATCAGAAAGGACAGAGGTATCTTGCTGCAACTGGGAATATAACGCTTATCACATAACAATGTGATGTAGATGTCGGCGATCGTATAGTTATTGCAAATGTACTTGAAAGAAACGTAATTCAATCCAGGTTCGACCTATTTATTTGTACGTTAAAGCGACAATAACAACAACAATAGTAGTGACGTCTATAATGACGTTACAGTTCGCGCAGTGGACGTCATGCGACGTCGCGCCAAATTACGACATTCTCGGGGCCGCGCAAAGAAAGCAAAGTGAATACTTACATAATATTAACATAACATAAACACTATTTTATAATACATAGCAATGTTGATTAGAAATTACACCACACTATTCAATGTCTATCGTATTACACTATTTTCACTGAGTATTGTTTGTCAACTCGCTCACTTCGAGTGGATATAGTTTTGTTATAGGTCTATTTGTGGACAGACCATTGCTTGTGCGCACACGTGCAGCGCGAATAAGTCCATCATTTCCGGTCAACACGTCAGTCACTACAGCTTTTTTCCAATCACATCTCGATGTCTCGTCATGTATCTGGACGACATCACCGACCCGAATCGTCTGGGCGTTGGTTCCGGATACACGATGTCGCTCACGAAGGGCTGTCAGGTACTCTTTCTTCCAGCGACCCCAGAACTGCTGGATGATGTGCGCTCTCTTCTTAGCCATAGCGTTTATAGTGTCATGGCTCGCTGGTGTCCATAGTCCATCAGTGACGCAAGAAGTCTCACCATGCGAAAGTGACGTAATGCGACGACCGTAAAGTAGATGTGTCAGGCGTCAAAGGAACCGGATCATCGATTGCGGAAGACGTGTGTGACAAAGGACGATCATTAATGACAGCCTCGATTTCCGTAATGATCGTCTGTAATAACTCGAGGTTGATGTAGGCACGTCCGAGTATCTTCTTTAGGGTTGTCTTAGTAAGTCAAATAAGACGCTCCCACCACCCACCGTATCAAGGGGCTCTCTGGGGAATGAATCGCCATTCGACTCCTAGGTTGCTCAGTGTGTCTTGAACTGAGGTTGAATATCTTAGATTCATAAGCTCTCTAGAAGCTGCGATGGATGTTGTGGCGTTGTCAGAAATCATAATTTTAGGCAAAGACTTCCGAGTTGTAAATCTTCTAAACGCTTGAAGAAATGATTCTGTTGACAGACTGGTATCAACTTCTAGGTGAACAGCCCTCGTTGCAGCACATGTAAACAGACATATGTAGGCCTTCATGTCACTTCCGGTTGTCTGTTTAATGTGAAGAGCGCCAGTGAAATCCACTCCTGTTACTGTAAATGGCGCAGAATCTTGAACTCTTGCCTTCGGTAATGGGGGTGGGTCTGGGGCCACATATGGTCTCCCGGAAACGCGGCGGCATGTGACGCACTGGCGAAGGGTGGCTTGTACGCATTGACGGATCGCGGGAACCCAGAACTTCTGTCGTAAATGGGTTACTGTAGCATTCACTCCTGCATGAAGATGGCGGGCGTGTGTTTCCTGGATTATGAGTCGAGTGAGCACGTGCTTCTTAGGCAACAGGAACGGAAATTTGGCGTCTTTGTCAACTGGCGCATTGTGTATTCTCCCTCGACATCGAAGAATCCCACGATCATCCAGAAATAATCTGAGTTGTTTTACTAGTAGTAATTTACTTTGTCCGGAATGTAAGCTAGTAATTTCATTTCGAAACTCCATTTGTTGACAATGCTTATCAATAGAGTTTCAGCCTTGTATACATTCTGTACTGACAAACCACTGCATGCGTTCTGTTCAAGTTCTCGTCTACATCTTGCTACGAACTTCAGTACAAATGCTGTCACACGAAGTAACCTTTTGTATGAACTGTATCTCGTTATGTCAATCACATTCAAAATATTTGAGTTCAAGATTTCACTTCTTTGTTGCGTTGGCATAGGCTCGTTCATTACTGTGTTAACATGCGAATTGCTGGGAATCCATGTCGGCCAACGACCTCTGTCATTAAGCCATCGAGGACCGTCTTGCCACAACCTGTTGTGTAAAAGGTTTTCAGAACATATCCCGCGTGTTAAGAGGTCAGCAGGGTTGTCTTTCGTAGGGCAATATCTCGTTCATAAAATTTAGTCAGTTGTTTAGTTTTCACACACTCGATTTGCGACAAATCGTTTCAGCACCTTTGTACTTGATAACCATTGAAGAACAATTTGGCTATCAGACCAGTACGTTATCTTGTCCGCCATAATTGCCTGCTGAATATGTGCAGCTAACCTTGCCCCTACTAAGGCAGCCATTAGTTCCAATTGTGGTAATGTCAACGATTTCAGCGGTGAAACCCGGTTTTTCGCCATCACTAGGCATGTACCTGTCCCATTCGATACGTATGTTGCCGCACCATATGACTTCATGGTAGCGTCAATGAACACATGAAGCTCTTTTGGTGACTTCGTTTCTTTGCCATCATCCGTGCTGGATAGGAACTGGCGTTTGACTGTCATCTCCGTTGCTGTGTTGAGATCAGCAACAATGTTGGACCACGATGTTTGAATAGCAGATGGCAGAGGCGTCTCCCAATCATAGTTTCCTTTCCAAATATCCTACAGCATATTCTTAGCCCTCACTGTAACAGGACTGAGTAGGCCAAGAGGATCGTAGATCTGAGACGTAAACTTCAGTATCATTCTTTTTGTGACCTCAGGTACTTCAGGAATGTTCCTTATGATAAACTGCATTGTATCACTTTCCGTCTTCCACCGTAGACCGAGAACCTTGGTGACGTCTTCTTCATCTAGGACGTTTTCCCGTAAAGCTACTTTCTGAAGTGCTTCGCTGTTTGACGACCACGATCTAAAGTTCATGCCAGCTTTTGACATCAACGTTCTAGATTCATGAAAATACTTCAACACTTCCGTTTCAGACTCAAAACTCGAAATGACGTTATCGACGTAAAGATCACGCTCAATCATGTTTACAGCGTTACAGTCTTTGTTCTGGCGTAGGTGCTTTAAAAGTGTGGCGTTCAAAATGAAAGGTGAACAGGACGCGCCGAACAACACAGCTTTGAAGCGATACACTACGACTTTATCCTGTGTATCGTAAGGATCTTCGAACCAAAGAAATCTGGTCATGTCTCGGTAATATTCGTGGAGGCCGACGTGCAAAAATGCCTTTTCTATATCTGTAGTAACGGCATACTTTTGCATTCGAAATCGTACACGCAGCGTTGTCAAGTCATTCAGTTGAGGCGGGGTTGACTCCAAGCAATCATTTAGACTAGGGTGACTTGCCGACTTTCGGCAGCTACAGTCATAGACTACACGAACAGGGGTTGTAGATGAGTCTTTCCGTACTGGATGGTGTGGAATGTAGTGGACTGTTTGAGACGGTGACTCCTTATCGACATAAACTTTCTCTATAAAACCACGTCTTTCCTGTTCCTTGATAACTTAATGATACTGTTGAAGCATTGTTGGTTCACGACGGAGTCTATGAATAGTGCCCATTGTCCGCTTTAGGGCAATTTCAAAGTTCGTGGGTAATGGTGCGTGGTCTTGTTTCCATGGTAATTTGACTTCATAACGTCCGTCACGAAATGCAATGCACTTGTCTTGGTACTCTTGTATGTAGTCCAGCTCTTTCTGGTCCTGACCATCTGACGTGACACCCATGCTTTCAAGTTTCCAAAATCGCTCAAGTATTGAGTCGTTCGGCGGGCGGGTTGCGATCACGTTCATCATGTGACTCTTGCCTGTGGTTTTTGGATGTAGTCCCCGTATGAACAGGACCCGACAGTAGGTAGCCTAGCTTTGAATTCACAGCTGTAGGACCGTTCCCGCAAATAACAGTGTCTTCAACCAAGTCCCAGTAGTGGTCTGCGCCAATAAGAACGGCAATGTCTAGCATTGAATCGACTGAGACTTGTTGGGCTAATTTCAACCGTCGGAGATAGGGAAATGTTGCTGCAACTGACACGTGGCTTGTGTCAATGGGTTTCGCTATCGTTGGAACAACCAGGACGCTCAATGGGATCATTCCGTTGTCGTCTGTTTTCACGTAAATTGTACTGCGATCAACGTGTTGGACTCTCGTTGTGATTCCACCGAATGACGCAATGTTCATCATTTCAATACCATCAACCGGAAGTTGTAGTTGGTCTGCCAGCTGCTGCGTAATAAAAGACTTCTGGGAGCCCTCGTCGAAGAGGATAGCTGCATCGACGGACCGTCTCCTTGATACCTACAGTAGCTATTGCCGTCTTTAGAAGAACACCAGAGTGTGGGTATTTCATAGAAGAGTGGAAAACAGTAGCTTCCGGTCTCAAAGACGATGTTTCCGGTGTGCTTTCATGTCTAGTTTTGTCATCGCTGCTGGCGTTGCAGATACTCGTGTGGTGTTTGCGGTGACACTGCTGACAACGACCACGCGATCTGCAAAGTGAAACTTGATGCTTACCTAGAAAATTGTAACACAGCTTGTCCTTTTTGACTACGCTTATTCGCTCGGAAGGGCTGCAATATTTCGAACATTCTGTGGGTTTGTGTTTCTCGTGACAGAATGGACAAGAAAATGTTTGTTTCTTCACATGCAAGGATTCGCTCTTGTCGAATTTAGCCTTCTTAGTGTGGTTCGTCTCTGCGTAGAATGACGCAGTTTTCATGAACTTGGCGACTTCCGGATACGATGCACTTCCGGCTTCCATGACGTCGAGCTCTCTGTAGATAGCGCGGCGGAGGTCACACAGCTTCCAGTTAGTATCTACTCGTTCTCGGGCCAGGTTTCGCTTAATGTCTGCCGGTAGCTTCTCTAATATAACCGGAACATGCAGATCGCCATACGTGTCCTGCTGTTGGCCGATGGATTCCAAGTTCCGGATGTATGTCTCCATTTTGTCATAAAAACTTCGAACACTCTGCAGGTTGTAGAGAGGAGCCGGTAATTGAAGCAGTGCCTGCATAATTGCGTGGGTGATTTTTTGTTGCTGTCCATATCGTTCTTTCAGCAGTGCAATAGCCCGTTTGTAATTAGCGTTTGTCAAAGCGAAACCATCAATAGTTCTAGACGCGTCGCATTCCAACAGAGATTTCAGGTAGCTAAACTTCTGAATGTCCGATAGATTTGTATTTAAATGCACAGTTGTTTCAAACGAGTCCCAAAATGTTTGCCATTGTAAAATATCACCATTAAATGTAGGCAGAGAGAGTTTCGGAAGTCGGTGGTACTGTGAAGAGTTGGAAACATACGAAATATCACTTAGAGTTTGGCTGTTGTTCTGTAGGTTTAGTTGTGCATGTTTCTCACTGATGGGTTCCGCGGAGTGGGCGCTTAGTGTGTGAACCGAAAGTTCGGATCGCGGCATTGTAACGAAACTTGAAGATTGGAGGCCGCCCTCTTTCTCACTTTGTACCGTGCGCAACGTGCGAAGTTTGATGTCGATTTCCAACATGTACGCGTCGGTGGCTAATTATTCCTCTTCAATGCCTTCTGTATCCAATTTTGACAATATGTCCTCGTTGAGCAACGAAACTTGCGTGATTTTCTTCTCCAGAGCGTCGAGTGTGGCAATAAATTCCATGAGCGATAGCGTATAGGCGTCTGCCAGAGTGTCCAAATATCGCTGAATAACCCGTTTATTGCCATCTCGGAGCGTTTGTAGTTTTTGCAAATTCATACTCGTATTCTTTTATCTCACGGCACCAATGTCGGCGATCGTATAGTTATTGCAAATGTACTTAAAAGAAACGTAATTCAATCCAGGTTCGACCTATTCATTTGTACGCTAAAGCAACAATAACAACAACAATAGTAGTGACGTCTATAATGACGCTACAGTTCGCGCAGCGACGTCATGCGACGTCGCGCCAAATTACGACAGTAGAAGCAGAAAAATTGTATGCCGTACACCTAAGTCATCTATTATGGATAATCACTAAAATACTAAACAAAGTCATTAAAAAAACATCATAGTGATCAATAAGGTTGTCATGAGTGCATTATACAATATTAAAAACTTATATATATTTTTCAAACATTTGAAACAAAGTAACATCACAAAAAGTCCACTCTGCTAATCAAAACTGTGTAGGAATTGAAGGCATTAAATATTATTGATCAGATTTACATATTGCATCACTCAAATCCTGTTTCGAGTAATTGAAGTGTAAAATCTGCTTTTTACGAAAAGATGTGAATATTGGCCCGTAGATAATTACGACAACAATCTATATCAGCATTACTGTGGATTGAAAGTAATCATGTAGTGACATTTCCTGACGAAATGCGAGTTCATACTTGATAAAGTATTGTTTTCATCGGATCCAATCTAGCGTTGCAGTGTATTGTTGACATCATTCCTTGTATTGTTTTAAATTAATTTAAGATATAATTGCTGCCTTGACGAATCAATAATTGCTTTCACTCGGTTATCATTTTGGCAAAAATGTGTATATAAACTAAGGTAAGCATATTTATATGTAAACTATCTGTCATATTTACGAACATAAGAATACACAACATGCATTCCTTAACATTTAATTATCACTCAAACAATTATTAAATAAAACATATAATAGTATAACGAAAGTCTACGTTACATCATACCAGAAATACAAGCCGGCGGTGTAGCGTATGAAATAATTATTTAAAGGCAGAAAACCAAAAACATAAACAATCAATTCACATAAGGTGGCCTCATGAGAGAGGTCAGAGTCAAGTAAAGTGTTTTTTTGCAGGTCTAACACAGACAAAAGCAGACCAAACATTGGAAGTGTTTATCTAATCGTAAAACCATATATTTGACAAATCTGATATTTGTACCACCACGCTTTTAAAAGCGTGAGGATATTGTATTGATCTCCGCGTTCTGTCTGTCTGTCCTGGTCACTATCACCTGTTACACTATTAGCACTAGAACCTTAACACTTACACACTTATAGCTATGAGCGTATGTGCGACGGTGCACTATTTGGAGTTTTGATCTGACCCCTGGGTCAAAAGTGATTGTGGTAAAATGGGGTAAAATGATGACATGTTCACTCATTCTACTATCAACATGCGACGCACATGATAATAACTATTGACCCAGGGGTTAGATCAAAATTACAAATAGTGCACCGTTGCAAATATGCTCATAGCTACCATCTGTGTGAGTTTTATGGTTCTAGTGCTTATAGTGTAGGAGAAGCTAGTGGCCGACCACGCAAACCTAAAATGTTGTTTTAATAAAACGTCTTCATTTATTCACCAATTGACTTCAAATTATTACTGAACATCTCTTATCAAAACACGGTCTATCTCGACCATCCATGTCCACATTACCCATCCCAGGGCCATTGATACAGGTAAAGGCAGCTTGGTTCCCAATTTATTTTCGTACCCGTTTTTTTTCCAACCCACATCTGTTTTCGAAACCAATTTTTTTTACCCATTTTTTTTTAACTCCAATTTTCTGGTACACCCACATTGTTTTCCTACCCAAAACTTTTCGTTTTGTTTGCGTACCTAATTTTTTTTCGTACCCAAATTTATTTTCGTACCTATTTTGTTCGTGCCCAAATTTTTTTTTGTACACAATTTTATTTCGTACCCAATTTATTTTGTACCGAATTTTGTTTTCGTACCGACATTTTTTCGTACCCACCTTTTTTCAAACCCATTTTTTGTGTTTACAATTTTTGTTTCGTAACCGAATTTGTTTCGTAACCCAATTGTTTTTGTTCCCCAATTTTTTTCCGTACCCAAACGTTCGTTCGTACCCAAATTTTTTTTTTTTCGAACCATAATTTTATTTTTACGCATAATCTTTTCGTACCCAAAATTTTCGTACCCATTTTTTTTTCATACCGAAAATTTTCTAATCCAATTACACAATTGTGGTGATGTAGGTAAATTAAAATTATATCCATCCTTTTAAAAAGCATCGTGACACATGCATCTATATATATGGATAGATTACTTACCCTGTACTGATGATAACAATCATATCGTCAAGATACACATGGAATGTAACTCAATTAAAAAAATTGTCACTTCTGAAATTATGTTTAAACTTATTCAAGTATTATTCATATTATAAATATATGTACTTTAGTACACAATAAGAATCTTTTTCATCATACATGTATTATGAATGTTCAATGGATTTTAATATATTTTATAACAGATAATGCCTTATATGTATTTTGGACTTTTTTGTCTCTAAAATTTGAGTTTGGGATGCACACAAATAACTTTAAAATTTAGTCTGCCAGTTCTTTATTTATGATCTTAAAGACAACTATACTGACTCCGTGTTGCTCACCTGAAAGAATCATAAAATAAAAACAAATTTTGAAGAATTATGATTTTTATTTTCAAATCAACTTTAAAAACTGTAAATAATGTTGACAGTACTTATTCTAAAAATTGGAGAGCCATGCAGGGGAAGGCTTACTCAAAATGCATTCACCCTGTATTTTAATTGCCTGATTCTGCCATTTTAGTACTTAAACCTTTATTTCTCATAATAACCAAACCTGATTTTTTAAAAGAAATACATGATTGATTTAGATTTGATGTTGGTTAATTGTGTGTGCTCTCTAGCTTATTATTAATTCCATTATATTAATAATTAAACCAACTATGTAAACATTCAATTGGTAGTTACAATCATACACAAATATTTTTATTGATAGAAAGAAAAATTAACAATTGTCTTTATAAATATAGCTTAACCACAAATCAAGCTCATTCTATGCCACAAAATTCAACTATTATTTTAGTTCTGTGTCTGTTACGTCATTTAAATAGTCGAAACAGAAGTTCAGGCGTTCATATTTACAAACAATTGCGAGGTCGGTCAAGTATTTTTAAACGTAACCTTTCCGCCCTTTAACTTTTCTCTCAAATTCTTGTTGACAACTTCATGTTAGAGTTCAAGACCTGATGTTCTGATATCAAATACCCGAGAAACTTTTTAACTTTGCCTGAATCTGAATGGATTATTTCTAACTAAGGGAAAATAACTGCTTCGACATTAAAAAAACAAACGGCTAAACAGATAAGGATAGACGCAACATGCATACTCGCACAAGAATAAGATGTAGATTATAAAATAAATTTATGAATTCTGTTTATTATATGCTTATTAGTCTGAGTTTGAGTTATAACAATACTAACACCATTCATGGAAATTTACATTAAACGCGAATGCTATTTTATAAGGAGTTTAATCAACTAATTATAATACTCTTTTTTAATATACTTTTGGACGGCTTATGGAATCAAAATAGGTGAAATGGTTCAGTCGGTCGGTAGGCTACTAATACAGAATTGATATAAATCAAAAGTAAGTCACATGATTGAGAAAACACGTATATTGAACCATGTTACTTGCTGTACAACTATACCATCGATGCACACTTATAAACTTTATTTAAGATTGGACAGTGTTTCGTTTTAAGCTCTAAAACATAGGTATAATCTGTGTTGGTCATATGAGTCAAAATGTGCTTAAAAGGAAGTCAGTTCCAAAAAGAGGGGTTAAACAAATAGTTTTTGACAATAAATTAGTTATTAGAGATAAAACGGCGTCGGGAAAATGAAATAATCATGGTTTAGTTATATTTTTACCGTACACGTGCGTCAATACTGTGTATTATGAAAGAAAATGATATTTGTACATCCGATTTCTCGAACGTCACGTAAGGAGACAACAAATTTGTGGACGGTTTTCCTTCAATAACTTTTTTTATCCCGACCTCTACGATCTTGAAAAAAAGCCGAGGGAAGCTCAAAAACCGGAGAGCCGAAACGGCGTATTCCTTTAAAATAATTATAAATACAAAGGTGCTTACTGTGTGAAAATATCCTCCCTTTCTTTTGGAAAACACAACAAACGACGCCATCTTTGAATTTTTTGCAACCACTTTCTCACTTAAACGCGGTAAGCCCCCGTATACGCATGACCCCACGATTATGCAGTTTCGATTAATGTTCTTTACAATAATGAAATCATGTACCAGTTTCTGTTTTCCTATTGTAATTGAAAGTGTTGATAAACCTGAAACTTTAGGACTGTCGCCTATTACAGATTGAATATAAAGTGAGTATTTTTCGCATATTTTTACGCGGGAAGATTTGTTTGAATATATTTTCACTCAAAATAGTTATCACTACCTGTGTCGATTATTCCCCTGACTTTAACATTTCCTATTTTAATTAAGCACGAGGTAGGATCTTCTGATATTTTTAACTGTGTGGCCCCTAATTGTTTCCCTTCGGTTGGCCTGCGTCGAAAGGACGTTGCCTATTGCAACGTTTCGCTTTTAGGGTTTCCGTATGAAACTGTTGCGCTAGAGAACTAGTTATTGTCATTGGTTTTGGGCAATCCTTAATAAAATGTAAAATGTTTGGTTGACAGACAATTATGACTTTTGTTCCTGTAATATTCATGCGGACAATCTTTGATAAAATTGTCGGTTGAATGACACGTGTAACATTGGTTCCTAAGCTCATCTAACTCCGTTGTTGTTGATGGACCGCATTAACTGTTCTACAGTTTTTCGCGATGTGTTTTTTTCTCCCACATTTATAACACCTGCGCGTAGGGCATGATCTACCTCCATTGGCTGTGGATCATAACCTTGTAATTCATACCCCCGTGACCTTTCCTCATGTGTATCCGTTTTAATACATTCTGTTCCTTTAGAGCGATGTTAACTGATTCCGTTAGATTACTCGGATTACTCCTTATTAATTTATTTCTCACAGAATCACCGATCAACCCATCGACGAACTGACCCAACAGAATACGTTGCATGGGATCCCTCTCGCCGATTTCACATTCACATGCATCCCTAGCTAAAATTAATAAATGTTCCCCATAATTGGCGACGTTTTATTCTGCGCGTTGCTTAACATCCCTTAATAGTTTTAAAGCGTATTGCGGGTAAGTTATTTCCCCGTACCGCATGTTTAACTCTATTTTTTAAACAATATACAATATACCTAACTTCAGGGTTTGTGGTCAAAAAACGTTTGAAGAATTCACAGAATATGCCTGCATCCTTCTGAAAAACTTTTTTAATTTTCCTGGCCTCATCGACAATTGTAAATCACAAAAAATCTCTCTAGTTCTTATGTCAAATCATGGAATTCTGACGATTTTCTCGAAAATCTTGGTAACTGTGTTAAAGCTGTGTTTGCATATAAAGTGTCCGATAAGTTAATTAAACTTTCAGCCAGTACTTGAAAAGGTGTTTGTTGTCATCCTGTGGCCATCTTTAAATTGTTTTCTTAAAACCGTAACCTTATTTCTTTATCCTAAAATGTAAATGTAAATACTGAACAGCGTAACCTAAATGTGGGTATTAACCAGCTCAACCTTGAATATGAGTGCTTAACAATTTGGCAAGTAAGTCAAAGAACTGAGATTTAAAAAGGTTCTTACCTGACTCCGGCCTGCGTGACAAAATGCCCTTTTCAGCTGTGTGCTTCCGGTGAACGTTTCTCAGGAGAACTCCACCGATATGTTCGTAACCTGTAATTATTAAACAATAATTAGATAATAGAAATTAGAACTATTTGTTTATCACTTAACAATTATTAGTAAATCTATAATAATAAACATATAAAATGGTCGTCGCCGCTGTTCGTCGTTGTCGTGGTGGTGTTCTGCTGTTTCCGTCGCCAAAGTTGTTGCTGCTGCTGTTATCGTTGCTGCTGTAAGAGAGTTTGTCAATGTCGTCGCTGCTTTCCTAGCGTGTCGATGAATGTCTGTACAGAATGATTGGTTATTGTTGTTCGTCGTAGAGCCCAACTTGTCGTTCAAATAATGTTCTGTAAGAAAATTAATTTGGTAACTGTTTTTCCGGCCCCTTTTCCGGTGTCGTGATTTGTCTGCAAACTTTTAAGTATCCTGATCACGGCACCAAAAATAGATATACACATGTTGCACTTCTACCCTTATGTGAATATAATAATGTTCTAAGTTTCGCATTGTGTAATTTGATATATTAATAGACTCAAATGTCCCAGATTCGTTTCACTACTCATCAGTTTGCAAGATAATTGAAACAAATCTTTTTTTTCACAATATATCATTTTTTATTGCTGGTTAAATGATCGTATATTATTCTCTTTAAATAATTGAAACAATATAGAAGACAATATAGAAGACAAGAAATGATCAAGATACTCCAATCAAAAATATAGTTCGTCTCAAAAGTAACTGTCCGTCTTTCCTGCACTGTCCCGTGAAACCGTTAAATTGGGATGTTCACTGTGCAAGTTGCTATCAAAATGGCTCGAAGTTTGTTAACAAATACCCCGCTTTTATACTAATTCTTATATAAACTTATATAAACGATCATGCTCTAGAAAACGTGATGGTCTCAGCAAGTAAACAAAACTCTCCATCAACCTCAATCAATCACAATTGTTTTTTCTAGTAGCATTTTTGTTTTTTTTCTAGAAGCATTTTTGTTTCTTAACCCCAGTCAACAGCAGTTCGTGGCCTGTTCAACACCCGTGTGACCGCCAAGAGCACCCCATCGTATGATGGCTCGAGCCCTATATGTATAGATCATCCCATCATATGACATTTCGAATCCTACATGTATGATAGTTCTAATTGAGTTCAGTCAGTTTACTAGGACAAAAGTGTTACAGTCTTGCACGGCATTCAAATAATTCACTGAATATTCAACTTTTAGGTCACGCAATTCTAATGGTAATGCTTTTACGATCGTTGATTTACGGCTGAAAACCATGTGGTTATTTCAAAATTTACAATGTTGCAGACAAGTGTTTTTCCACAATTGAGTATGCAGGTTACTGACTCAGCTGTAAACGTAAGATATACTTTGCTCATTGGTTGTTTGCAAGAATAAATAATGCATATATGAAGAGGGACTTTACCTTCAATCATGTTTAATGTTAATCGTTGTATTGTTTGCACTGTCTTGCACTGTCTTGTAGTGTTTAGGCATTTGGAAAAGACGGGCAAACTATAAATAACCTCCTCATTTTTCTTGCGTTTGATTAGAACAAATGCGATGTCCGAACCTAGTTTCAAAGATGCAAGATATTTTAAACGGATAATATTTTAACGTTACGCATTCAGATATAGCTTAAAGCTGGCTAAGACAGCCTTACTGCATTACGTTTCAGTTTTCTGAAAATACTGCTTCATGCGTTTAGAAATCGTGACTTAACATATTTTAATGAAATCGACAATTGAATAAATCACATGGTGTTCTGTCGATGGCCTTTTAAAAATCCCTTCTTCTTGAAACTATTTCAGAACCTTTCACCATAATAATTTTAGTTTTTGAGCATGATAATGCAATGCGATTTTGTGCACTTTATTAAAATCAATGATAGAAAACTGTCCTGCAAATGCCATATATTTCAATCGTGAACATAATGCAGCATTTTAACTAGTTAAGTATACCACGTGAAGACAAAAATATCAGTTCCTTAGCAAAACGAGTTTCGTCTATAATCATAAATCAGCGTGTATGGGACGGATCTTTTTCCTATAGCTGTAAAGCTATCGCCCAATACATTACATTAGCATGTTCATGTGCGATTGATATTACTACGACATTCAAACGTTGTTCTTTTGCTTGAAGTCATAGATCGACGTTAATTTTTTTAGGAACATGAATAACAATCCATGTTATGTAGACAGGTTATATTAACACCTTACGATGATCATGAACTTGAACTATTTGATTTCGTGTTCTAGAATATTGTTTAAAAGGGATTGAACAGATGCGTGTATTAACAACATTGTATTGTTCTTCATCCATTTGTGTTTCAGGGGTTCTGGTATTGCATCATATAGTAATTTTATAGAAACTTTATAGAAATTACACAGAATGTATATTCCTTGTAATTTCTGTGAAATTTGAAGTACGATGCTATTAGGTTATGCCTTTGTTGTACTTTAATGTGCTATTATTTTCGGGCTTACGGTAGGATTAATAATACCATTCAACTGGTTTGAATTCCCCGATGCATTGCACGAAACCGCTCCAGGCAGGGAATTAACAAGCTAAAACATGAATACAAAGTGCTTCTAAATGAATGTTTACAGTGGTTTTTAAAAGCATTGTCATCGACAATGAAGGCTCGCATTAACATGTCAGAATTGTCAAATAAAAAAAAATCTGTCGGCATTTAGCCATTTCGTTTTATTAGGTGGAATACAATCGCAATCAATCAATTAAAAAAACGCTAGAAATGTTCACTTGGCTTTGATATAATCTTTATTTGTGTATCGATCTTTATCTATATATATCAACGAGTGGAATAATCTTCAAGGACATCTTAGAAAGCATTAAAATATTCATACTTTGCTAATAGCAACGCATATCATAAAAACTTGTTTCAATGATCGCGAAATAATGATAGAATATATCTGTACGTATTGACAATAAAGTCATGAGTGCAACTGTGTTTTAATAGTATACATAAATAAATATGTTAAAGCATTTGTAATTTGATTCTTTAGTTCATTATCTGCGTCGGTTAACCAAACATAATGATTCAAGACAAGCCATATTAAAAATAATTTAGACACTCTTTGCATAAAATTGCATGATACAATTAATTTGTTCTACATGCATATATTGATTGACTCAATCCTTGTCGCAATGACTGATGATTAGAAAAAAATGTTCAAAATGCTTTTCAAAGGACTTGTGGTGTGTTAATTTCAATAATATTGACATACAATTGTAACACAATCGTAAAACATCAGATATTAGCATCGTGGTTAAAAGTAAACATTGCAAAATAAAACAGCAAAACCACATGATCGCTTCAAATATAAGTGCGAGACATGCAGTCAATAATTTAGAACTGTATCGTATATTCACGTTAATAAGAGACAATCCAACACCAGCAAGATAGTTGACGTGATCAAAACATTAAACGCATCAAATATATTCGCTGTTCATAGTGCCCAAATAATTATCCAAAATTTATCACTCAAATTTAACGTGAATAAGGCATTTAATCAAATATACCACTCGTTCCCACTTGTTATATCCACCATTGACGCCGTGGACAAACGTATGAAGTTATTGCAGTGAGCCTCTAGAACGCAGTGCCATCGTGGGGCCACAACGTTAAAACTTTTCTCTGTAATCATCCTTGGCCTTTGTTGACATCACAGTGGTGAGCCTGAATGTCGCTGTGCCATCGCAGGGCCATATTACGACGCTTATACGAATTGCTTCGATAAGGCATCGTCGTGAACTCAAGTAGATGTCTCGGGGGGCCGCGATGGCATGGCGTTGGGAAGCAGTGGCATTGCAGTTGACTTAGACGGCATGGCGATAAACCGCGGTGGCATAGCAGTGGTCCTAAATGGCTTGGCGGTTGGCCGCGGTGGTATGGCGGTGAGCCTCAAAGGCATCGCGGTGGGTCGTGTTTGCTTGGGGTTGGTCCGCGGTTGCATGGCGTTGAGCCGCGGCTGCAAGGTGATGTGCCGCGGTGACATGGTGGTGGGCTCCGTTACCATGGCTGTTGGCCGCTGTAGCATGCCAATGAGACTTGATGGCATGTCGGTGGACCGCGGTGGCATTGCGCTGGAACCCTGTGGCATGGCGGTTGGCCGCGATGGCATGACAATAACTTAAGTTTTTGCAGAGCGTATGCGAGTGTATGGTGTTTAATTAGGAACTATGGAAACCAAATCGGTTTTTTTTTAAATTGAAAGTCTATGTGATAAGTCATTAATTATAGCGCGTCCTATAAACCACTATGTAAAAATTTCCTTTTTTGCTTTCATGCCTTTAATAAACCCACTATTTCAGTTCTGTAACCTCGGAAACATTGCCGATTTTATGTTTACACGCTAGTATTACATGAACAAAAGGCTAATAAAAATGTGAGTAGTAGAAAATGAAGAATTAAGATAGGAACCAAGTGAGTATTTGATATTGACAATGCGATAAGCTTTCTTAACAAAAAATGAACTGTGAAATGTGAACCTGTTAAATATTGTTTGCATGGAAATAGGCTTGGATAGTAAATATGTTTTAAAGGAATCTAATTATCATATATTACACAAAACAAGGTAGTTAATATTTTCGCATAACTGACAGAATTGAATTACGTTTTAACACCCAGAAGTTAAATACTGATATCAAAGTAACATATGTTTAACGGTCTAAGTTTATTTCTTTCATATTGCATTTCGATGCAATTTAAAAAATACAATACAATAGTTAAGGTTTAAAATAAGTTGTAAGGAGAAACTTTTAATTAAATTTACTTTATCTAGTGGCGGGGTAATACATCTAAAATGAATAAAATAAATGAATCCGAATATTCTTAACGTTACATATACTTAACACATTGCCATTGTAAAAGCATAGAATATAATGACGTTTATACATTTAATCAGATCATTGTCTAGATAAAATACTATATTTGATAGAAATCATTTAAGATTAAGATTTATTTTAGATCGACTGGTAATATCAGTTTTCAAACAGACTCCACATTACGTCCATGATGAATAGCCATTACATATTTCGTCATTGTTTCTGCGATCGTAGAAAAGTCAATGGATTACATATTAATGACAATTCTGCAATGACAAACAGGATATAATAATCTCATTATTATTGTTAACGATACATACTCTGCTAAATTAATGCATGAATGCGAATCAAACCATTAACTATCAAAATAATTCAAGTTAATATTATGGAACAAAGTGATATAGTCGGCATATGTAACCATAGGTATATGGTTTGTACGTAGATATTGTGATGTCCTTTTTTGTTATTTAACTGTCATTAGTGTTAACCAGTGCCCTTCAAGTCATCAATCTCATCATGTCGATAGACACCTTCAGTGAAGAGGCAGAGAAATAAATGTAATGAAAGCAAGACCAAAATAAGACTGAAACAAACCTCTTATTTAAAAGCACAGGTGCCTTGTTCTTGATGCTCCATCCATGGAGCAGTCCGACCTAACTGGTGCCGTTCATAACAGGAAGACCAGTGCTGTTCGTGCACTGCGACCAATGAAAAAAGGAAATACTGTAAGGAGCCGTCGAATTATTATGATGCGGTCCATGATGGCAAGGAAAAGGACACAGCGATTGACATTGATCATCCTTGCGAGGAGATTCACCGTCAGAGTATGCTGCTGATGATGTGTCTGGTTTGGACGGTCAAATGTTTTGATTGTTGAAATAACTGAGAACCAGTAACTGTTTAAGGAACACAATGCTAAAAATGCTGAACGTACGATATGCTATTACACGGCTGTATGGACAATGAACTAAAATAGTTAGTTCAATTTAGCAAAAAAGTATATTCATTATTCAAAAGGCCACGGTCTCGTTGCGTAAAAGCTATGTTTAATTTCAGGACTTAGTTGCACGCCTGGCCTTACATTTAGTTGTTATTTTACATATAGAGAATACATAATAAATCATCTTATATTTAAATGTGCTATTTAAAACAAAATTTAGCCAATAACTGCACCGTACAGTTTTTATTGTTCTAAACTTGCTGATATATAGCAAATATGTTTTGTATTGGTTATACAGAGATGGTAAACGTGTATAACACACGGTGGTAAATTCTTTAAACTGTTTTTTTCTTTTTAACATGATTTGTGTGTTAATAAATTACAACCGTTTTAAATAACTTTATATCGATACATATAACAAGGAAAATGAATAACAACACACAAATTATGAATGATAATATATGCAAAATTTGAAAAAATGACCATTAGCATTTCTCAGTTAATTCCGATAAAATATGCTCGACACTAATTGAGACAGAAACTACAATCAAAGTAATCCACAAGGAAACAAGTAATGCTATTAGCTAGACACGCTAGTGCTGTGTCAGGCAATCTAGTTGGTAATATTGATCAGGATAGAAAGACAGCTCTTGCAACCAAACGAAACATAACGCTTACCATATATTATAATGGTGTGATGCAGATGCAGAAAAAAAATTATTACATAAGCCTTAATCACCGTTAAAGGGCTTATCGCTGAAAAATCAAATAATGCCATTTTTTAAAGTATAAATAAAAAAAATAATTAGGTTGTTATGAGTAGATTATTTACTATTGAACACTGCTGTTTATTTTTAAAACATTTTAAATATAACAACAGAAGTCTAATCCCACTCTACTTATGTTTACTGTATAGTGTTAACTATTTTGATAACAATGACTTACATATTTTATCAAGCAAATTGCATCACTGATATTTTAATATTATGTTGCGATTAATCTACGCAGAATGATCACGAAAAGATGTGGCCGTTGACAAGACGATACTTACGTTAACAAACTTTATCAGTAGCAGTGGTGATTTCAAGTAAATAATATTGTGACATTTCCTGGCGAAACGCGAGTACAGACTTGATGAGATAAAGTATTGTTTTTACAGGATCCAATCTAGCGTTGGAATGAATTGCTAGCATTTTCACTTGTATCGTTTGGTAGTAATTTCTGGTAAAAGGAATGTCCAGTTAATTCAATATATTATAAATGTAGTTTATACATTATTGTCTAGGTAAACAATATATTCGGTCGGATGTTATTATAGCCATAATATGTATATCCAAACGGGTAAGCATAATAAGAGGTGAAAACACATACAGAAATTCGCGATGTTTGCGGAACATGAGGGTATGGACGTTCATTTCTATACCAGTTAAACTCCCAAAAAACAAGTATATTGGACTCCTTTACTCTTTGGTGCTGTCAGTGTAAAGAATAAGGTATTAAGCCTGTTTAGATGAGATCAAATAGACATGAACCGTACGGCAATACAGCGTATTTTAACATTCTGAAATCGTTCACTACCTTATAAAATCATAGTTCATACTGACGATCTTACTTCTAACAGTAAAATGACAATCACATTAAATTATTTCGATCGTTACACAGTTTGTATTGTCAATGTGTATCTATCATATTCCCCATTATATCATATGATTTAGTATAAAAACATATTCGTTCCTAAACCCTAAAAAAAAAGTTTAACTGTAGTTTTGAACACAGGTGCACCTTCCTAAATGCAACATATATTTTTTCCCATTTTTATTTTAAACACCGATTTAACTATATTTTACCCACATTAACCATATTCTTGAAAGATGTTGTGTACCGTAACGAAAATCAGGAAAATGTTTAAACAGATATCTTTTGTTTGTGTATTTTAAAAAATATGTTCTATGCAAAATGTATCATATTTATGAGGGAAGTTCAAAATAGAAATACAAAAAATATTTGTTTGATCACATATTAAATGAGTTTCATATTCGACATTATGAAAAGCCAGTTTGCGTCAAAGTATACGCTAACGCTCAAAGTAATTCAAGTCATAAAAATAGGTACCTACTTTCGAATAACGCACTGATGACGAGGACAAGCGCACAGTTTCGATATAAGGAACCTCACGATTGCAGTGTAATTGCAGGGTTTTATCATGACACTTACAAAAAGTTTCGGTAAGGTGGGCGACCGTGGCATGGCTTTGGTCCGCGTAGGCATCTACGGCGTTCACGGCGATTTAAATGTCTTAACATCAACAACAGATTAATGTTCATTTACCATACTTACGTGCCCATAACTTGCTTAACCTCCTCATGTTTTATGCTGGATGATTTTGGCATTCGCAGAGCGTATTCGAGAGTATATTTCTGCGTATCCCCCGTTCTCACAGAGCTGCAACTTTACGACGATCATTACGATCAGGCCACACTATGAAAATACGCCGAATATTGTTGGCCACGATCCCGCTACGTTTGTTTTGAGCATCTTCAAAATAAGCGTGGCGAGAGCGTAGAGCTCTCCAATCACGAAGACTCTACCGCGATCATACAGCGCGTAAGAAGACCACTATGTTTCTTCTGCAATTTGTCACGATTGGCCACGTTTTCGGCCACGCTTTGATCGTAGGAGAAGCGGCGTCTATGTGTGAACGAGAGGTAAGGAATGATGAAAATCAATACAGTATAATGTCGTATTTTTTTGTTTTAAGAATTGTACGCCATCATAGCGAGCCCAACAAACAATCATGCGTAGAGTTTCTGTTAGTTTTTGATTTTCACAATAATTCAGTTCACTTAGATTGAAACAATATTATACGGATTGTATTTTCATCGTAAATAAAAGGCATGCATATGTATCCCTCGGAGTAAGTCGACAATAAGTTTAACCGACATGCACGTAGCGACTATTTAAACAGATATCGCCGACAGTTGATTTATTATGAAATGAACTATTGTGCGCTGGTCAGGAATATTAGTTTTAGGTGCAGAGTGAGCGATTTAAAATAAAAGATAGCACAAATTTGCACCGTGCAATTTTGCTGTTTTAAACTTACTGATATATAGCTGCATACAAATAGTATTTATATTGGTTATACAGTGATGGTAAGTGTGTTAACCACACTGTGGTAAATACATTTTATCTTTTTTACTGTGAACATGATATGCGCGTAATAAATAACAACCGTTTTGAATAACTTCGTATCGACACAAATAACAAGGAATATAAAAAACGAACAAACACATGATGGATTGATAATAGGTTTCTAAAGGTTTCTATAAATTGCTTTATATGTATATGTGTATGTGTGTATATATAGGTACCTTTTTTCGAATAACGCACTGATGACGAGGACAAGCGCACATATATATATTGATGCTTAATAGATTGTGTTCAGACTACACACAATGTATTTAGCGTGGTAGTCGTTAGCTTTTGATGAAATAAATATATTATTAAACTTTACTTAAAATTACTGGCAATTTAAGCCTTATCGTTAAATGGGTAATCGCTGAAAAATAAGTGTCATTGCAACACAATGAATCACAGACACCAATTAGGTTGGTATGAGTACGTTATTCAACATAGAACATTTTTGTATATACAATTAAATGTTTGGTATAACTTAACAACATACAAATCTCACTATTATCATGTTAACTGTGTACACGTATTATATTTTTATAAGAATGACAGATTCCATCTCGGAAATGTCGTCACTATGAATGTTATATTATGTTGCGATTCATCTACGCAGATTGATCATGAAAGGATGTGGCCATTGACAAACTGTATCAGTAGCAGTGTGGATTTCAATTAATCATGTCGTGACATTTCCTGGCGAAACGCGAGTACAGACTTGATGAGATAAAGCATTGTTTTATAGGATCCAATCTAGCGTTGCAATAGTTGGCTATGATTGTCATTTGTATAATATGGGATTAATTTCTGGTAAAATGAATGTCCAGTTTAATCAATAATGTACTTTTCCAGTTATTGTCTAGGTAAGCAATACATGTATATAAAATAACTCGGTTATTATTATAGCTATACTATGTATATTTAACATGGTAAGCATAATCAGGTGCAAACGCATACAGAAATTCGCGATTTTTACGAACATGAGGGTAAAGGAAGTTCATATCTTTACCGTTGACCTAAAAAAGAACAAGCATTAAATACGACATATTAAAGGATGTTATATTCCATTACTCTTTGGTGCTGTAAATGTAAAGAATAAGGTATTGCGCATGTTTTGATGAGATCAAATTCAAATGACACTTTGTTTTTCAAACCGTACGGCAAAATAGTGTGTTTAAACATTCTGATATCTTTCACTAAATTAGAAAACCTTAGTTTAAACTGACGATCTTACTTCTTACAGTAAAATTATCATCACATGACATTGTTCCTATCGTTTGACAGTTTGTATTGTCATTATGTCTGCCCTAGAAAAGAGCTATGTTTTAGTAAGCTATATGCAAATCAAACAAACGCTGGAGTATGAAATATATTTTGATGCTATTCCCAAAATTCTAAGATTGTATTTTTGTAGACTGCGCATGTCGGCACATCCTTTACGTATTCAGATAGGTAGATATGCAAGACATAATACACCGAGACAGGAACGACACTGTTTTGTTTGTAGCACAAACGATATAGAAGATGAATATCACTTGGTATGTGTGTGCCCAAGATATGAAACAATAAGAAAAAAAATATGTCAAAAGTAAATACTATATAAGGGCATCAGTATATAACTATTTAGAATTACTTAAATCAAGTAACAGAGCAGAACTTATTGAGCTATCACTTTTTATAAAAGAATCACTCACTATATGGTCTGAACATTTACATGCTTGTGATATATCCAATACGATTTAATGTGTGTTGATCTATTTATGTATGAATACACATGGAACAATTGTTTAAATTGATCGATTGCAACAAATGTAATTGTATTTACATTAAAATTGTTAACTGTGATTAAATACGCATGGAGCAAATTGTAGTTATGTTTATTAACATTGTTAACCGCGTCTGTATAAATATATTTTGCAAATTCAAATATATATTCACTATAAGCTCATCTCCACTACAGAGATGGCATCGTCATTTATGTTTACTTAACACATTTTTCCTTCCTGTTGATTTGTTGTTGTAATTATTATTTTTTTCTCGGAAATGCGGAAATAAGAATGTCTTAGCATGTTGACATATTATTCGTGAATGTATGTGTTTAGACGATGTTCTATGTACAAGTCTTGAATAAAATGTCTGTCTGTCTTTCTGTCATATTCCACATTATAATTATTATATGATTTACTATAAAAATGTCGATTCTTTAACCCCTTAAATACAGTTTAATTATATTTTTGGAACACAAGTACACACTTTAACGCAACATACACTTTTTCCCATTTGTATTTGTTGGCACCGATTTAAACATATTTTACCCACATTAACCATACCCTTTACAAATGTGGTTTACCATAACGAAAGTCAGGAACATGTTTAAACAAATATCTTCTGTTTTTGTATTAAAAAAATAATATGCTCTATGCAAAATATATCATATTTACAGAGGGAATACACAATGGAAATACACAAAATATTCGTTTGATCACAAATCAAACGCGTTTCATATACGACATTATGAAAAGCCAGTTTGCGTCAAAGTATACCGTAATGCTCAAAATAATTCAAGGCATACAATATGTATATAATATTATGCTGTTTTATCTACTGGTGTCGATTCGCTATTATTGTTAAGTCCAATACAATAATTGGAAACATATTACTGTCTAGTTTACTGAAGAATAATACGCCATGTCTGTAGAGCTTTTAAAAGGTTAAACACAGAAATGTTTTCATTTGAAACTAGTTTTGTAATTTGTTGTTTGTGTTTTTCCTGAGGTTTTGTAATGCGTCTAATTTTATCGCACTTGTCGACTAGAGTTGTACTAATGATACTCAAAATATGCTGCTGATACAAATTGAATGTTACTTTGTTTAATTGCGATATGTTGTCACTTTCGAAACTTGTTTAAATAGGTGTCTTTGATTAGAAAATATTTTCTATTTAACTGGAATTAAAAAAAACACAAAACATTGGGACTATGTAGCTTTATGTTATTTATATTCATTTGTTTCCGAAAACAATGTATATTGACACAAATTTCATGTCGCATTTAACCGTAACACTTTCGAGAATCACGTGCAATTGGTCTTACAAAAAGCTTTGGGTGTGCAACAGATCTGTTATAAGTAATATACTCAATACCAACGAAAGAAAAACGTCATTGTTCATATAATATCAACATACAATTCTTGAAATTATATGCAAGAGTATATGAAACTAACTAATATGGTTCTTACTAAATTAGATTATTCTTATTAGATAGATAGATAGATAGATAGATAGATAGATAGATAGATAGATAGATAGATAGATAGATAGATAGATAGATAGATTTATTTCGGCATAGGAAGCATATACACAGTTCACAACATAACATAGAATAAAATAATAAGCAATTATTGAAAACTATATCATGTACAATAAACTATGACATGCTCACCAAACCAAGGATAATACAAAAAAGAGCAAGCCCTTATTTCAATTGTGGTCCTTATTATTGGTGGCATGACAAAAAGAGGCAGACCTTAAACATAACTATGTTGACCTTAAACATAACTATGTTCATAGTAAAATAATTATTTAATAAAATAAAAAATATATATCACCGTTCAAAAGAGATCACACTAATTATCACAGTAGTGCTCAGAAAATATGACAGGAGCTGGAAACTAAGATCAATTGATAATGTTATCAATTATTGCAACACATAGATATTTTGACAGTTGTAATTTGATGATATGAGGTATCATGAATTATCTAAATTAAATGTATTGCTAAAATAAAAGTTATGAAGTATGAACTAATAATTATTAAAAATAAAAACCTAAGACGAAGTTAATATCTGCTTATTAAAAGTGAAAAGATACACATATATAAAAAATTAAATATTATTCATTAGATGACTTTTATTGGCAACCTTAAAGCCTTCTAACCTGTTGACCTCTGTGAGTGACTCAGGTAAAGAGTTCAAGAGTTTAATGCTGTTAAAAGAAAAGGATTTGGAACCATGACATTTGACCTTGGGTAAACAATACCCACCCTTTTTACTAAGCCTAGTGCTGTAATTATGCATAGAATCTTGGGAAACAAAGTGTTCACTCAAGTAATCTGGAAAAAGGCCATTTCTTATTTTGAAGACATGACATAACATTATTTGATTTACTCTCATGTGAACTGGTAACCAGCTGAGGGACTTAAAGTGAGATTGGTCAATATGAACTCTAGAATCAAGGTCAAGAACAAACCTAATTAACTTATTTTGACAGGTTTGTAACTTATTTATTAAAGACTGAGTTATACTATTATACCAAACAGAACAAGCATAATCATAATGACACTGAATCAGTGACATTACAAGAAGTTTCTTCGTATGCAAAGTAAGGAAATCTTTCTTACGATAAAGGAATTTTAACCTAGAATTGGCCTTTTTCAAAAGAGACTCAGCCATTGAGCAGAAAGAAAGGTTTTGGTCAAGGGTAATTCCAAGATACTTAACGGATGATGTAGAAGCAATGGGTGTACCATTACAAGATATATCAATGCTAGATTGTGACCTAAGTTTTTGCTTGGACCCAGACACAATTGACTCAGTTTTACCTAAGTGCAATGACAACTTATTGTCGATCAACCATTGGCTAACCAAGTTCATATCATCTGTTAGTGCCTTTTCAACATCAAGTACACTTTTACCAGAAACAAGGATTCCAGAATCATCAGCATATAATAACAATTTATTTTTAACCACAGCTGACATATCATTCACGTAAATTAGAACAAGAAGGGGTCCAAGGATTGAGCCTTGGGGTACACCACAGGTTATACTGGCCTTAGAAGAAAAGGTACCGGAGACATCAACCAGCTGGTTTCTATCCGACAAGTATGATTTGAACCAGTTTAAAACGCTATCACTAAGACCGGATGCACGAAGCTTCATGAAAAGAATTGAGTGGTCGACTGTATCAAATGCCTTCTGTAAATCTAACATAACCATGCCAACAATATTACCTTTATCATTTTCATACCTGATAAAATCTGTTAGGTGAATTTAACAAGTATCCGTGGAGAAGCCACTTCTAAAACCTGACTGAAATTTATACAATAATTTATTATCTTTAAAATCAGATTCAACCTGGTCATAAACTACCTTTTCAATGATTTTAGAAATAACATTTAAAATGGACACAGGCCGGTAATTACCTACAGACAATTTGTCATCCTTTTTATAGAGGGGAACAACTCTTGCCGTCTTAAGATCATCGGGGACTTGACCGTGTATGAGGGACAAATTAACGATGTGAGTTAAGTGACTAACAACAGAGGACCCGTCTTTGACAAAACGCGAAGGTATGCCATCTAAGCCAGTAGCTTTCTTTGTTCCAAGTGAAGTTAAATATTTAAGAACTTTACTCTCAGTTACAATGGAAAAAGAATAACTATTAGCATAAACACCCTTATTTGCATAAAAAGAATTAACAAAATTAACACCAAATTTGTGTACACTTTCAGGTAATTTTGCAACAAGCTTACATGCAATAGTTGTATAGAATTCATTAAATGTTTCAGCAATAAGTTTCTTTTCAAAACAAATATTATTATCAATGTTTAAACACATGTTGGAGTCAGATGTTGCTGAACCTTTCTTGGAAGGCAAACCAAGATTTTTAAGAGTTTTCCATAAGGATGAAGAATCATTTTTATTTTGATCAAGTACATTGTTAAAATAATCTTTTTTAGCATTGTGAACAAGTAACTGAACTTTATTTCCAAGAGTTTTAAATATGTTATAATTATCTACACTTATATCCTTTTTATAATTGTAAAAGGCTTTGTCTCTTTCATTCATAGCACTGAGAATGTCTGAGTCTATCCAAGGTTCTGTTCTCTGCTTAATTCTAGTCTGTTTTACAGGAGCTATGCTGTCTATCACAGATAAAAAAAGATGTTTATAAATACACCAAGCTTCATTAACACTATCACATAACATAACAGGAGTCCAGTCAATGGCTAAAAGACTTGCCTGAAAATCTTCTGTATTATAATTTTTTAAAGATCTTAAAGTAACGTTGTTATGAGAACTAATAGGAATTTTACTAGCTTTCCTAGTACAAAATATTAAACTATGATCACTAAAGGAGGTGTGAATTACACCTGACTGAGTAATGTTGTCAATATTAGAAACCAATATCAAATCAATTATGGTTTCAATGGTAGAACAAGTTCTAGTTGGTTCTGAAATCAGTTGTTTGTAATGAAACATATTAATAAATGATTTGAAACACTTTAAAAGAGTATTACATATGTTCATGGACACATAAGTGTTAAAATCACCCAGTAAAATAGATTCATGTTCTAAAAAATCATTGCATGAAGAGCACAAAGATTCTAGACTGGTATAAAAGTTCTGTTGTAAAGGAGGTCTATACAAAGCACCACATAAAATAGGTTTAGATTTTGGTAATAAAATGTCAATCCAAATAGCTTCAAGATCATCGCGATTCAAATCGAAACGAATATTATAGGATAAGTTCCTTCCTGACGTATATACAAACTCCACCGCCATGTCTGTTTCGATCCCTTCGCTGAATAGAGTAGTTGTTGATATTTACTTCCGAATCTGCAACAGAGTCATCTAGCCAGGTTTCAGAGACACAAATACATGCAGCCTTGGAACGTCGAGCTACAGAATCAATTTCATGTAATTTTGGTAGTAGACTTCTTGAATTTATGTGAAGAAAATGAAGTCCACGTTTATTAAACACTTCATAGCCGCTTGTGGTAGAATCATTTTCAGTGGGGCCGGGACATGGATGGACATCTCCACACAGCAATAAACATATAGGATAAAAACTGTCTCTTCGTTCTATTGCATACGATGGTTGTTTTCTGTTAGACACGGAACAGTTGATGAATGTGTTAAAATACAGATGTTGTCCATAGTTGACAGGTAGAATGTTGACACAGTCCGAAATATAACCGGCCGGGTACTGGTGCACTTGAAAGTCATAAGAATCGTATCCAACAATGAATCGACATGAATATAATATAAACATAAAAGCTATCTTCACAGTGTTCATGATTGCGTTTTGTCGTTGCCTTATAACTCAAAAACCATAAATATAAAGAAGTGAAACACTTGACTGACCGACATCAGACGATTGTCCGAAGAAAACACTAATGTAAATAAACAATGCCTCTTTAGGTCACAGACCACCAATTCAATTCTCGCTTCTGTAGATTTATTTGTAGATAACGCCGAGGTATGTAGCACGGTATCCTCGTGTATAAAGATAGTACCTGTAGATGCCAAATCACCGGTATCGGTCGGGTCCCTCTGTTGATGTATTTTGCTCACGTTAGAATCACTTTCGTTGCTGTTTCTTTGTTTTCTTTTGTTATTTTGACGTTGCGCTTCATTATAATCCAGCATAGAGTCAAATATAAATCACATTCGCGCATATAATCCATGTAGTTGTCCAAATTTAAATTTAATACATGTAGAATTGGTGAATTTGCTGTATTTTTATCCCGTCTGAATCCAAAAAATGCGTATTTTACATTTGAAAATATGAATTATTTATTTTATTTTAAAAGAATTAAAAAGTTGTTGATGTTAACCGGACGTTATTAGATTGTCAGTGTCAATTAGAGTAATAAACGAACGCGTTAAGTCATTATACAAGCTATATTTCAAGTACTGATAATTATAAAGAAACGTGTGTTATATTGTTTGATTGACTGTTTATATACTTTACAGCATGTATGAAAGCCCAACACGTGGATTAGTTACGTTTGAGATTAACGCCATTGGTTTTGGGTTATAATTTAAGTATGTTATACCGTATTTGTTTGTGCACAAGACATTGTCATAGACTTTCAATCAAACGGACGCCAAGATATGTCCTAATCGCACAGATACAATAACATTGCAAATTATTACGATGCTAATGAAATAATGAAGTCATAGCCGTGTACACATTGAGGTTTTATATCACTGATCTTGGACAGAATGTTGTACGGAGAATGTACCCTACACGCTTCCACGAACAGCATTCAAATTTGGAAAAATATATTTTGTTTGATTTTGAAATTTGCCATTGCAATTTGTATCGTTTCGCATTATACATTAAAAACAACGCATGTACCTTTGATTTTTTCATTTTCAAATTTGATTATTATTCTTTATGTTTGTTAGCAAAAAAAAGCAACGTGAATATGCATTATATTTTGTACAGATCATTTAAGTTGTTTCATATTCGCAAATTTTCGTTTTAGTTATGATATTTGTGAGGAAACAGTAATACTGAACATTTACCATGGTCTAATATAGCCATTATATGCATCTTTTGACGATTTTAAAACCTAAAAATTATAAAGCGTTGCAACGCGAAACGATTGAATAATTTGGAGAGTTCTGTTTTTGTCGTTAAATTTTGTGGAACTACGACGATTGCTTATATAAGGTATAAAATACGTCGAATATGTGTACTCGGCGGAATAGCTCAGTAGGCTAAAGCGTTTTTACTTCAGGACTCTGGCAGGACTCCAGGGGTCACTGGTTCGAAACCTGGTCCGGGCAATGTTCTTTTCCTTTTTTTAATTTTATTCTTGATTTTTTACTGGAGCTTTTACGATCCAATGTTTACATTTATCGATATAAAGCATTTAATGAATAAGTTAAAAAATGCCAAAATCTGTGAAAAGGCCCCTTTAACTGTTCGCAACATAATTTGTGTTTTCAACGCGTGCACTATATAATAAACTAATGTTGTAATTGCCTTTGACTTATTGCTATATCAACACATATTTATCACTTTTCTGTTCAAAAGTGTGATTCAGAAAGTGTTATGCGATACACCTCCTTTTACCTAGAGCTGACCAAACTCCAAAAGTCGTGGAGCGTAAACATCAACCCTTATCATTAATAACATTGAGGTGTTTATTGTAATATGCTTGTGTAACAATATCACATACGAATAACTGTCTCGGATGTAAACGTAAGGAAGTCTTTGCATATTGGTCGTTTCTAGGAATAAAGTATACATATACATGCTGAATGGGACAATAGTCCCCATAATGGACTTCATGAACTCGATAAACAGACATAGTGATCAACATTATACTTATATCGACGCAAATGAAATCAGTAAATAAACACAATCTATAACAATATTTAATAACGAGCTGATAGTGGCCAAATAAGCCTTGGAACTGAACATTCGAAATGTCGTTTTGTTGACGAAAGCATATGTTATTGTCAAATCTCACCAATTAACACACATTTGCCATTGTTTATAAAACCGATGCTATTGGCATTTACACGACGGTTGTTAATTTATTATAGATTTCAATTGGCAGTAATGTAACCCAATTAATTGGTGAATCGATGGCACAACAATGACACTTAAAAATTACTCGCTTTCAATGATGAACAAGGCAATGGGAGACGGAAAACTACAACGGGCGAGGCATGGTCAGGGGTGATAACCCCAAAAAAGGGTTAGGGTAAGGGTAAGGGTTAGGGGTCGGGTTAGGGTTTAGGCTAACCCAAACCCTAACCCGACCCCAAACACTAACCCAATTCCTAACCCTAACCCTCTAACCCCCCCCCCTTGCGCAATACCATACCATGCCTCGCCCGTTGTAGTTTTCCGTCTCCCATTTTCATACGATATAACATTTTCAAAATGTCATCAATATACCAAGGACGTTTATGGCTATAGTTTACATGATCAACAGACGGAAAAAATAAATATAATGATTCAATGCAAACTGTAAAACTGTTTTAATTATTGCTGCACTGACATTTTGAAAAAATGTCGGCACAGAAAGTGAAATTAATTCGCCATGTATTATTCTCATCATATAACTGTTCTATTACGGCTTTCGTTGTCTTATATTTATAAACCCGACACATTGTTTTTGTTCAAAACCCATTTGTAATATATTTATAACCACGACAAGAAAAAAACACGATGAAAACTTCATGCATTTCACAATTGTGCAGTTGTTAACACCTGTATGTAGGGTTAATGTCCCGTATTTAAATACGAATGGTTGTTTCTAAAAAATGATGGAAATTTTGATATCTAATTAAATATGGAGAATTTGATTTTTAACATCCATTCACATATTACAGACCTGTGGGAATGTGTTTAAGCAGAAATCGCGTTGGACGTAGTGTACATTAGATTGCATTGTGTTTTTATTATAGCAATCTATTACGATTCAAATTAATAACACAAGTTTGAGATTGTGTGATATATGAATTGGATGATGTTTTGTATTGCTATCGGAAAATAAGATAATAAATTGTGAATACGATACATGACAATTAGCATGTTCGTTCCGAATAATTATGTTGTATCATTTTCTTGCTAAAACGTCGTTAAGTCAAAGACACTATAAGATAAAGTTTTGTGTTCCAAACATCCGATCGCTTGCTTGGCAATATTTAACTAAATCGCTGGTATATTTTATGAGCGTTTATAGTAAATGTCCAGTCGATGGTTTTTCAAGTTTTACGGAATTTATAAAATTATATTTTACTAAATATATTCATACTAGTGTTCGCAAAAAACATCATTTAATATTAACTACAGGTGTACAGCTTTTGGGTATTTGATTGCGCTCCAAAGTTCGTTGACCTTAATAGCCAAACATTTTTTTTTACGGAAATAGTAAACCATGCTCGTATATAAAGCTGAGTGAACATACTTAATGCAATACATGTCATTAGAAAGAATCATTTACTAAATTAACACAAAAGCCATTACAAATAAAAGCTCGACACTATTATAAAATTTGCAAATGGCAAGACATATATAGTTAAATTATTAAATTATCATTGTGCTAGAGCCATTTTACTTGACATAATTTATGTATATTAATCTGAATAGTTATATCTTAATACACACTTAACAACTAGTCATTTGCGAAGTGTTCTATGAAAATATAATAAGGCACGTTTCCTTATAATGCCATACGTAATAAACAATGATGTTTGGATTAAATTCAGAGCAATGCAAGTGCTATTTACAGACTCGAAAAACTATGAAAGATGAAAGGTCATTCACCATTAGTCATTTCCATATGTCATCTTAGTTTGTATCAATTTCTACAAAAAATAACCGGACAAAACTGTCGGACATCAATAGACAGAGGGCATTGCTGGATATTCTGTTTGCGCGCAATGATCCGCATAACAACAATATGAATTCGAATAAAAAGCGAAATAAAATACTCTTCAACAATATTTAAGAACTTATCGTTAATGTCAAATAAAAAATAGAGTGTACACGTACCTTGTTTTTATTTTGCGGAAAACAGTGTTAAATCAATTATAATGTTATATTAGCATCATCTTGTTTAACCAAATACAAGCATGTCTTTTCATAGTAAAGTTTCATTTTACTTTTTTTTTAATTTGGTTTCCCTGACAAGTTACTTTATAAATGATTGCTATTGATCTAAGACATTGATTATCGAGTAATCGCTAGGAAAACGTACAACACATTCGTATTAACTGATCATCTGTTGTGTTCAATTGTTAACTGTCTTTACATTTCACAGCATATGGGTTGTGTGGGTCGATAAAGAGTTAAGAATATACACATTTTTCATTATATAAATCTTCCTTATTGTACATGGTTTAGTGTATAGCCGATCCGCTGTGAAATAAATCAGTGTATGTTTTATTTATATAAATATAACAAACACATTTTAAAAAATGATATATTTACGAATATAAACATTACTTCACATTTTATACAATGACCTCGCATTTGTTCTGCTGACAGTTGTCCTGGCACATAAACAATCAATATGAGTGGACACATAGTTTGAATGCATGGGCTATCAATCACTGTTAGTGTTGATGCCCATCTTCAGGGATATAGATTATACTTAAAAATGCCAGACTTGCAAACCGCATAAAATTTGCATAATGCACTGCATATGTTGAAACTAAGACATACCATGGGTCAAGAACGCAATCATAAACATGTGAGTGGAAACTGCCTACTTTGCCGTAGACATTAATATATGTTTATCAAAAAGTATCCCCATATTCGTGAATTTGGCTGGTCATCAAACTTATGCGTGTATTTAGACAAACACATATTTCTTGAAATTGTCGTGAAGATTACATGAACATGTGTATGGGTATGAAAACGGGAACGGCAATTGTGTTTTATTGGTAAACATACACGGACATTTCTGTGAGGTTCTTTGTGTGATGTGCTGGTTAACGAACTGTGTCTCTGCTCAATGCAAGATGCCAACGCGGAATACCAAAAGGTTCGGTGAAGTTTTAATGAAAACTGCAACATGTAGAGAGCAACAACGACGGATCTAGTATTGTTTGTAGGAATAAGAGGAAATAACATGTTACGCATGGTCTAATTGTTTTGTTATCGACATCGGCCTAAATATTTTGTAATCTAACTTTTACAAAAGGCGAGGGTAAACTGGATAAAAAAACTAAACAACTGTGTAAGCAGCAAGGCAAATTTCTTAATGTGTTTCTAAAAATAAAAGGTAAAAGTTAAATGGGCTGGTCATTGAAATTTGTCTCGATTTTACCAACAAATGTTTAAAATCTAATGTATGCCCATGCACCTTCTTAACAACGTAAACATACAATATTGTCATGTTTACCTGATTAGTAAATGAAGACAATTTATATACGTACAAGTTAAGATTTTTTTGGCAGGTGCTTTTTTTATCCCATAAGCCAGTACAAGCTATGTATAGGATTGACCTAACATATGTTTCAATCTTTAAATTGCCATAACTTTTTTATTCAATAGAAAAGACAAGACAAGACAATTTATTTTGTAAATAAAGGCCACCGGCCCAAAATACAATATACAGACATGTCATATTTAACATGCATGAGTTGTGAATAGTTTTATGTTTAAACTTTTCGCATTAACATATATATAAATAATACAATTTTCTTCAATGTCAGATCATTATTTGTTTTCATCAGATTAATAAAATCTAGTTTCTTCTCTGTTTCCTGTATACCAAGAAAAAAGGTAAATGTAACGTTCTTCGTGAAATTTAGAACAATAAAAAATACATAAAATTCGTTTTCAATGACACGTGTGTTTTCTACATTTAGACAATGTATACAATATCGAAGACCATGCTCTATACCAAGATGTCGTCCAGTTTCAATAAGAAACTTGTGGTTGGAACATCTGAACTTTGCTAATGCTTTTCTATAAAAGAATGGTATTTTAAGCGAAAGATATTTTTCTGGTTCAAGCCATGATTTATACATTCTATATGTTTCACATCTAGACGAGTCGAATAAACTCCCTGACCATTTTTGCGTGTTACAACAAATAAGGCGATCTTTAAACAGTTGTAAAAATACATCAACATTGCCAACATCTTGATACACCCAGACATAACCAAATCCATAATTAAATAACAGATTTTTTACAGAAGTAGCCCAATTTGTCCTTCCGATTTCCTCCTGTCGTTTTAATATATTATAACATTTTTTTGGATATCTATGCAATGGCATGTGAATACGTTTACACCAGTATTTAACACACTTGAAATGATATTCTACACATAATTCTAATCTACCAACCCCCCCTAGGGACATGCAATTGTTTGTTGACCTATTCAAACCAATAAAATCTTTGCAAAATTAAGCCTTGACTTGTTCTATATTTTCAAAAAGGGTATGACCCCAAATTTCAGCCCCGTATAAAAGGATCGGCTTAACCATTGAATCAAAAAGTTAAAATACTCTTGAATGTCAAATTTTCCAAAATAGCCTTGGTAACTTTTTATGGCATTAATAGATTTTTTAGCTTGCATTGCCAACTTAGCTTTAGCCTTGGACCAACTTAATTTAGGAGTAAACAGTAGACCCATGTACTTGTACACTGACGTGACATTTACATGCTTTCCATTATAGAACCAAATTTCATATGACCGCAATGGGCCACCATTTCTAAATACAATTAGTTCGTTTTTTTTTACATTAACAGTCATGCCACTCATTCGACAAAAATCAGAAATACTATTTAATTGACGCTGTAGTTCAACAGCCGTTTCAGAGCAACTCGCAACATCATCGGCAAATAATATGCATTGTATATTTGGTATATCTTCCGTAATGAAAATTCCTTGATTTCACGCAGGTAAAGGGATAACTCATTTATGAATAAATTAAAAATGATCGTGCTAGTTACGTCCCCTTGCCTTGTGAAAATGTTACACCTAAAATCAATGGTAACATTGTTATTTATGACTCGCACGCGACTCCGTAAATTAGAGTACATAGAGACAAGGACATTATAAAGTTTTCCTTTTAAACCTATTTTCTGCATTTTGTCAAATAGTTTATGGTGCAATATACCATCATAAGCCCTTTGAAAATCAACGTATAATACATAAAATCTTCCTCCTGGCTTAGTTATATATTTTTGTACCATGCTTTGTAATACGAATATGTTATCAATTGTAGAATAACCTTTCCGAAAACCTGATTGCGACTCATCTAGTTTGCCAAATTCTTCGGCCCAAGTACACAATCGTGAATTTACAATATTTCCAAATATTTTATACATTACATTTATTAAAGAAATACCTCTCTAATTTGTCGGTTCCAGTTTAGAACCGCATTTGTGTAAGGGAACAATAATGCTTTCGCTCCACATGTCAGGAAAAACACCTGTATTAAGAATATGATTAAAAAGAGAGCAAAATACTGGACATATAACATTAGCCGTGTTTTTATAAAACTCTGCCCCTATACCATCAAACCCCTGCGCCCTTCCCATTTTTAATGTATTAATACTTCTCAGTATTTCTTCTTGTGTGATAGGACTATTTAGAACTAAATCATATTCAGGTAATGCAGCTTCTTCAGAAGTTGCAATCATGAGCATATTTTCTCGATATAATAAGTGATTAAAATAATTTAACCAATCACTTTGTTTGATTTGTTGCTGATAACTACAATGTGAAGCTTTTTTATAATTTGCACTTTTAATTGTTTGCCAAAATAAATTTGGATTACTACGTGCTTGGCATAGCCTATTTCTCATATTGTGTTGGAAAATATCCTTCTTGTTTTTACAAATTTCTTTAAAATTTCTTTTTTCGTTTATGTAAATTTGCAAATCCCCCCTTGAGCTTGTGACCCGGAATTTTCACAAAGCTTTATATGTACAATATTTCAAAATATCAATTTCATTATCCCACCATGGTGTATCTTGCCGTTCATAAACGTTACGTTGTTTGGTTCTATTATGGACTTAATGTTTTCTGCAGCAGTTTTATAAAGTGATACTATTGTTTGAAGAGCCTGGTTCATATTTACAGTAATTTGATGAAAAATGTTGTCTTTGAATAAGTTATACATATTAACAAAAGTCTCAATAAATCTATCCCTAGGCGTATCATTCCATTTAAATGTATCAAGTTTAATATTATCATCAGTGATGTTACTTTGAATGCTACGGGAAGAAGGTAAATCAACATTCCTGTTGCAATTTTTTCTATGAAAAATCATAATAGCGCATATAGGGAAATGGTCAGATTCATCAAAGGATGGAATATTAAACTTCGTAACAAATTGAAATAAATCATTTCAAATAATGTGATAATCAACTAAACTAGCTCCATTATGTATAATGCATGTAAACTCACCATCAGGGTCACCAGTAACACGCCCATTGAGTATATGAATTCCATGAGCACAGCAGAGTTCTAATAAAGTATGCCCGAATGAATTATAAATATTATCCTTATTATTTCTCGGCATCTCAAAATCATCTGTAGTGTAGTCTACCTCTGAATTAAAAATAAAGTCAATGTTATCTGCAGGAATGTAGTCCAGCATAGTTTTAGTCCTAGCATTTAGATCACCTGCAATATATAACATACAATCGGGATATATATTTTGTAACAATAAGAGCTTTTCGTCGATATAAGTAATTCCGTTTGTATCATCTCTGTGTTCGTATATCGGTGACCCTTCTGGCGAGACATATGCAATATACAAAATAATATCAGATGGACAATTGAAACAGCTCACTTTCAAATAAAGTACAACACAATCAATAAAATCCGAACAAATTCGTGTAACTAAGCCATCATTTGCTAAGTGACTTTTTACATAAACTGAAATACCTCCACTATTACGTAAAGCATTATTTTGCCTAACTCTGACATTATCAAAGCAACAATATCCTGCTAATAAATCATTAAACTGTCCGCTAATATCTCCCCATGTCTCTAGTAAACCTAGAATATCGAAAATTGTTAAGACATTTAAAACAGAACAGTTATTTACAAACTTCTTTAACCCGCACACATTCCACGTGCAAATATTTATGTTTATTTTTGGGCCTTGACCCACTTCCTAGTAAACACCAGTTGCATCGCCCTCCAAAAGAAAGTCAGTCTCCAATTGGCTATCCCCATCTGCTCCATGGTCACGTGATATATTGCTGTCAACACGTCCCGATTCATGTTGACCACTTTGTCGGTTATTCCCCTCTGCTCCATGGTCACGTGATATATTTCTGTCGACACGTCCTGATTCATGCTGACCACATTGCTGGCGATCAGCGTTGCGTGACTGTCCATAATTGTCTCGCTCCACGAATTCGGCGAGAGTTATTCGGTGGCGGGATTTGCTGGTGTCGATCCGCGCTATGTACCCGTGAATTGCCTATACGCTCGACCGATTGTGTTACTTCATTAAACTTGTACACGTCTCCGTCAATTACAAGTTTATCGAAGCGTAGCGATGAAAATTTTGCTCGTTTCTGGCCGTGACTAGTGTATGTGACAATTGTCTTCTGTGTAATTGGACTCTTTCAGTAAAGTCCTCTCGTACTGAGAATTGTGATTGTGCAGTTAGAGTTTGACGCGCCGTTTTAAGAATCGTCTCTCGATCCTTATATCTGGAAAATTTCGCAATTATTGGGCAGTTGTCTAATCGCTGACTTCTAACCCTATGCGCCCTTTCAATCTCAACATCATGCATATCTGTCAGCCCAAGTGTGTTTGAAATAAAGTTTCGCACCTTTTGTTCAGTTTCTTCCCAGCTCTCACTCACACGCCCATCTACACCTAGAAAACGTAAATTGTTTCTGCGTGAATGACCCTCGAGACGATCTAATTTGGATGACACATTTGAAAGCTTCTGTTTCATACTCATATTCTCCTGTCGTAACTGCTCATTTTCGTTTTTCAATATGTTCACAGTGTTACTAATATCGTTTATTTTACTGTTTATAGATGAGAGATCATTTTTCAATTGCAATTTCATTTCACGTAAACAATTCATTACCTCAGAATCATTGTCCGTTTTGTTTGATCTAGTTCTTGAGGTTCGTTGTGATGACGGCGGCGGCGGCGGCGGTGTTTCCGACGCTGGTACCTGAGAAAACGATAGCGTTTGCTGTCTGGTGTTCTTTGTGACCGGCCCTGGATTTTTTTCCACATCCCCCCCCCAGTAGTGTTAATAACGAGAGGGCAATTGCAAGCCGCAAAACTACACTAACGCACTGCCTTTTTACACACAAAACACGCAGTTTAAAGCCAGTTTTAAACGGCATTGAGAACAGTCCTATTCTTATCCGGTACAGTCCGATATTTATCCTCATTTTCGCTAAATTTGCTAAAATTTAACAGAGCACAAAAACACGTGCAGCCATTATCAAGAGACACAACTCAATCATCAATATAAAACATACAAAGTATATATGTCATCAAACAAAGTGATACAATGTAGCAGCAATAATGTTCAGACATGGTATACAATATATGCTAGTATAATATACTTTTTTGACCTTGTGGTTTCCTTTAGATTAAAAAAAGGTTAAATTAAATATGTATGTTTTTCTTTGGATATTTGTGATAGGTGTATTAAAAAAAGAGAAAAGAAAAACAACTTAATATTAATTAATAAGAATGAGTTGCATAAAGAGGGTAGAACGCATACTGGACTTGTTTATGAAAGTTTAATGTGTTTTCATTATTGTTAAAATATAAAATTCCATAACTTACATCGGTATTACTAATACACTATTTGTAAACCTTTGTATTCAAAGTATTAATGGAAACGCATGTCTTAATCGCGTCTGATCGAAACGAGGATAAAACATTTAAAGAAAATAACTTTAAGTGAAATAAGAATCTTGCATATGTACGCATATCTCGAGCAATTGGCTACATATGCAACGGACGTATAAAAAAGAACATATCGACTTCGTACTCAGAAAATTAGTTTGCTTGGCCAATTTACACATAATTGTCTTGTGCATAATCTTAATCAGGGCTCTATATTATCATTGATCACATCAAAATATTACTAAGGTCAGATTTGAAATATACAATAACATTTTTGACCAAGAAAACGATAATTTATAACAATATTAATGGAAATACATTGTTTTAAGTGCGCATTGTTATGAATGTATACACATTTATCAATAGTTATATGAATATGAATCATATCCTAATGACGATGATATGTTATGTATCAGTTTGGGGAGGTCTTTTATAAGGAAAACAAGTGCATATTATATGGTTGATAAAAGTCTGACAACATTTACAAAGTTTTATTATAAAGACATGCAGAAAAGTACAGCCAGTTAAGTACGCAGCATGAAATTAAACGGTAAACAATATTCTTAAGTGTTATATTATTCGATTATATAACTAGATTACAACATTTTATTTTAAGAAATTATGTTTAATGCTACTTATATATTATTAAATTTTCTGGACGTTTGTTGTAAAAATGTAATATTATGATTTACTTACTATGATAAGATTTATAGTATGTGTATGTGCTTTAAAAAAATTAAACACAGATATATAATGTGACGTGTCGAGAAAAAACTACATTTATTTTACTTAAAATACTCATCTGATCACGACATATATGTACAATCATCACGAATCACACTCTGGTGAAAAATTGAAAACATAGTATCCAATATGTGAACTAGCATACTTGTGCAATTTAGTAAAAATTCAAGGTAAAGTATAGTGAAATCTAACAAAGCAATAGATTACCGATATTTTCGGAAGTCCTTTATATCAAACGACTAAATAAAACGCGTTCAAGATTTACTTGTTGCATACCGGACAACAATTTAATCAGTAAAATTAGGAAATGGATTTATATGTTTTAGTTCACTTAACATATAAAACAATAACCGGTGTATCCTGATATTAAAAACTATTATCGACTACATAATACACTGCTTTAGTTCTTCTTTTGATATGTTTTTCGTCTCCTGTATCATTCAGGTTTTGTATTCGTTTACAAATAATGATAAATCATATATTTTGTCAATTTCCTAGCTAGAGGATGTTTTATTTAATAGTGTTTGCATGTTGTTCAATACTAAGACTAAAGCCGTTGTTATACAAATTGGAGGAAATCAATCAACCCGTAAATGTGTCACTCATACGTTATTTATAACAATTTCATTATTTCAATTATTGTACGTGTTGAACCAGACCAGCCAAGGCATTTGCTATATACAACGATTGGAACAATTGGCATACATTTACAACGAGATAACATCATACATGAGTTTGCATAAAACTTGCAACAGCTTAGACAGGAAACCGGAATAATGTCTTATGGGTTTGGTAACGATGCGTACTCGTATTTCTTCAACTGCTGCAATCTTCATGAATAATCAGACATGTATCCATACATAGTCTTCTTGCGGAAATTACAAACGTTTCATACACGTGTAATGACATTTTATTACAACGAAACTACCTTTCAAATTAGTTCGTTACGCTATTTCTATTACTAAATTAAAAATTATTGCATGTGCGTAAAATGCCGTCTAGTAAAACATGTGCAGTCCGCACTGACTTATCAGGGACGACACTTTAAGAATATGCGGTAAACTCCCTTTTCACAGAGCACGGCCGGCCCATTTATTTTCTGTGGTGAAAAATGCTTTAAATAATGGAATAATGAAACTCCACAAAAACTTAAAGTTGTTTTAATATATACTAGTAGGTTAACAATAACATTAAAGTTCAATATTGCACATTTACTAATTTTAACGATAAGCAATATGGCTATTTAGAATCGCCCATGCCCTGGTGATCACCACCAAGTTTATTTAATGGTTTAGTTAAATAACAAATGATGTGTGTTGTTCCTGTGTTGTATAGATATGGTATTGGTCAATTTCAATATTCGCAATAATACATTTCCTATAGCTCGGAAATAATACGGATTTTAAGTTCACAATTTTGTATTATATGAAAAAATAACTACCAGGTGAGAAGTCGGAATTTCCTGTTTATTTACGGGTTTATTTTGCGTTAAGCTGTATTTAAAAAGCGAAATTACCATTGCATTGTCTACATGGAAAAGGTGTTGTCCGTGTCATTATACTTTGCTAGCGGTTTAAACTGTGATACTACAATTTACAATTTTAAAACTATGTTTAGTCAGCTTAATGGCATGAATATAAATATTTATGTTATCGACAAACACAAACATTAAATTTTAAATATTCAAATATTCAAAACATATAACAAAGAATATAAACGAACACTCACATGATGTATTTATTATGCGCAATATACGAAACAATTATATACCGTTAAGAATGTGTAAGTAAATGTCAATACAATTTGTTCGTAATTGATTAAGACAGTAACCCAAAACAATTTTTATGTAATGTATTCATCGGCAACGAAACATATTAAATATTATGCGAGCCACGCACACGTCGAGTCACGAAATCAAATTTGTAAATATTGATCACAAAAGGAGGAAGACAACTCTTGCTGTAAATGAAAATCTAACGCATATCAGATAATAATATGATGTTGATGCAGAAAAAATGTATTACATAAAACTAATTCATCGTTATAAATGTAAAAGGGTAATCGCTGAACAATAAAAAAATGTAATTGCAAAAATATAAATTATAGTGACTCACTCTAAGGTATTGCACCTGGTTTTATGAGATCAAATAATGATAAAACTTTCTAATTAAAATCTCATTGTAATACTCTGTATCTAAACATTTTTATATCTTTCACTTTGGAATGAAATCGTATATAACACTGACGAGTAAAAGTAAAATTTGAATCACATTAAATTATTCGGCTAGTTTGATAGTGTGTGTTGTAATAATGTCTGTAAAACATTCCTTATTATAATTATGATGATTTTATGTTATAACTATTCGTTAAATCACGAATTAAAAAATAAAACTTAGTTTATTCATGTCATTTAACAAATACAGTTCGCGTTAAAAATAATATAACGCTTAAAATAATTCAATTTATAAAAAAAGTTCATTTTATTCTCTTGTTTCATCTGGTTTGGATTCGCTCATATTTTTAAGTCCAATTAAACTATATCAATGGCCGATGGACTGTCTTATTTTAAAATATATTATTCACAAAGTAACTTCCCAATCGATGAAAACAGTCTTACTGTTTCGAAAATTCATTGAACGCTTTGTATTGCTTTTTGTCTGATTATTGTTATCTAAATAATTGCACGCCATGTGTAAAGCGCTTTTAAGCAGGTGTAAAGCACATATATTACGTTAATTAACCATTCCAATGCGACTGACCGTAGTTGTATTCATTTGGTATGTGTGATTGTCAGATGCTTTTGTTATATGTCTAATTGTATTACAATTGACGAGCTTCCGTGCACTGATGATACTCATGATATCCTTTTGATCTAAATCGAATGCTACTTTGTGTTAGTGGGATATGGTGTAACATCCGAAATCGGTGAGCATATTTGTGTGTATAGTTCTATATTTTTAAATTTGTAATTGCCATAAAACATATATTGGACCTGTGTTACTTTATATATGTGTATTAATTTGTTTCCGAAGACAATGGTCATCGACCGAAAATTGCAAGACGTGTTTGAAAGTAAAATATTCGTTAATCGAGCGCACATTTGTCTAACGTCAAGCTTTTGCAATTGCAATATATCTGTCTTATTAAACTAAAATACACAATACCAAAGTTTAACACATCTCATTATCAGTAGGATATTAACATACAGTTCTTGGAATTCCGTGCAAATGTATGAAACTAAGTTATACGGCATTTATAAAATTAGATTATACTAGAGCCAGCGTCAACGGACGACAGGAAATGTGCTAATAATTCCGAAATAATAATATTGCAACATATTTGTTTGAGATGTACATGTACATACACTTATGGAGTTGTTATGACAGTGTCACATTTGAAGTCTTGCATCTCTGATCGTGGATACACGTTTGACCATGCTAGAATTTACCATGCAAGTTTCAACGTAAAGCATTTGAATAAAGTAAACTTGTTTCTTATGATATAAATATGTCCTATTGCGATTTGTATCGTTTTGCAGTCAACACTCAAAAAAAGGCATGTACCTTTGGAACGTTTAATATGCATACCATTATTATTATTCAATCTGTGGTAACCAAAATAAGAAAAGCACCAATGAATCATATTTTAAATAGAACATGTCATATTGGCTATTGTACATAATCTGCTTTAAAAGATGGGTCAGAAATAAGTTATGCGAAGCATATATTAATACCTGGAGCTGCCCCAACTGCTGTTAGTCGTGTGGCGTGAACATCAACGGCGAATGATTCGAAATACTAATTATATGGCTGCAAATGCAACCCAAACTCTTTAAACGCTATAACACTATTAAAGAACGATCTGACAGTGAAAAAATAAGGCAAACAAATGTATTGTTAAGCCGTATAACAAAGAAAAAAAAAGAGTTAATTCAAAATTTCTACTTTGACTTTCATTTTAATAATTATTTTCATGATGACAAAAGCATATATCAAAATATCGTATACAAACAATAATAAGATATTCGTACCTGTATCTCACGACTTTTCAAACCCTTTTTAAATGTTAATATTTATCTGAAGTAGTTAAAGTATCTTTTCAATTTTGATCTTTTTCCGTTTAAGCTGTATTCGAAAGTGAAACTTGTTAACGTTTGACCCCGCTATTTATACTAAAACCGTCGTGACGTCAATGACATGTGACGACCGTTAAAGTAAACAATACCTACCAATGAACGTCATACGAAATGGCGGATTTTAATGAATGAATAGGATGCAAGCGCGAACAACAATAATACGTTATCTCTAATGTTTCATATAAATTATTACTGTGATTATGATATTTAATCGAAAACGAGCCTTATTTAAATTACGCAATGCAATAACAACTGAGTGGGGTAACGGCCTAGCCGTATTTACATATTTGTTGGCGGAAAATATTCTGAATTAAACATCAATTGTATATATCTGTATTAATCGTTTATACATGACAATATAATACCAAACCACAACGCTAAATGCACTCACATACATTTGGAGTTTATGCCGTTTTACTGTGATGTTGAAGTACTTTTGATGACAGCAGCATTAATGAATGTAAATTCTGATATTTAGAAATACGTTTGAGATTTTTTTATACAAATGAAAATAGTGACAGCAATACGACGGTTGTTATTACATATATACCACAGTTGGCAGTAATTGATTCAAGTTAATCATTGAATCGTGTTACAGAGAACGAAAAGGCACAAAAGTATAAACAAGTCCCCAAAAAACCGTCAAACATGATAAATGATAAATGACAAATATCGCACAATACACAATGTATCGAACGAATACTGGCCACCTTCTGCATAAGCAACGTAATCCAATTTACCTCATAAAGCATTACAGAGAATCACAATGACACATGAAACACACGTTTCAAATGTTTTTAAAGTGTTATTCAACCCAAATGATAGTGGCCGTCAGTAGAATTGCTTAAAAAATAAATTTTTTTAAAACACAAATATTTTCCAATAATCCCTACCGATACGATTGCATAAAAATTAAAGTTCATAGTAAGTCGCCGTCATTTATGTACACGGTGAATGTACATAAAACAATGCGTCCCCTCCCCGCGAAAATGGTCAATCTCAGTTTTGGCGCGAAATCGGGTTTTGACATTTTCGCAATTGTGAAAACGGCCCGCTGCTCCCGCGAAGAATTCCAAGGCCCTATCCAATCGGCTTACAAAGTTATACCCATGTGCTCAATTGGCGAAGTTCGATTGGGTGGAAAAAAATTGTGCGAAAATTTCCAAACTAAATGTAAACAAGTCAGCGGCAGATGAAACCAGGAAATTAGTAAATTTGAGTAAGTGTTATCGTTGCTAGATAATTAAATGCACTAGAGTATGATTATAAAGGTTCATTATTTATTTGTGGTTATATATATATCATGTTAATTTAGCATTAAACACTTATAAACTTAATAAATGAAAATATTGTTTATGAAATTATAATCAGTTTGCCGATTCTCCATATTTTTAAGGTAAAAACACTACACAGTTATAACTCTGCGACCTAAAAAAATGAAAAATAAAAAAACAAACACCTTATAGAAGACTTTCGTATAAATCTTTTCAGTTTTAATCTCGAAACATGCCCTTGTCAGTTTTCATTTTGAGAATCGCCATTTCCGCACCAGTCCATGCCATCGTTTTATGATGAGCTTGGACATTTTCGCATATCTGCGTCGATTCTTTCACACTGTTATACTTACTTATAACTTACATAATTCGTCTATATCTGTGCTCCAATTATAATGAAACTTCATTGGAGTGATCAGTATAAAGTCTAGAGGTGCGCATATTGTCAATAGTGTGTTGTTGAAATTCTTGAAGGCAGAGTTATGCACCTTTATTGGATAGATTTAAGTAAAATGTGTCCGTATAATGTCTTCTTAACTATTCATTGGATTTAAGAAAATGTTATAGGAATATTGTTATTTTATTACCAATATATAACGGTATCACTTTTAAATAGTCATTAGAAAGAGTTATTGCACTTTCATATTTTAGTAAAAGTCTTTATAGAGAGGAATTCATCGGGTCAAATGTCTGTTTAAAACGACATAATTATGTTTTTAAATAATTAATTTGCCTACTACTTTAAAATATATAGTCGGTTTGATGAATGAATGCCTAGTCGGTGAAACTTTGAAGCATAATTTAAATTTTGATAAAAGTGAGATAAAGTATATAAAAACTGCATACTAACTGCTCTATTTTAAGCTTCTGTTTTCTTGTTTTATTTCTAGATCCATGGAAGAGTCAAGTAACCTGGTATCCGGAATTCAGCTTTGTGACTTGCCAGATTTAGTCCTTGTGCACATTTTGAAGTTGATAGCATTACAAGAACTTCTGTTGAATGTTTCTACAGTGAACAAAAAACTTTACAGTTTGATAAATGAAACATCGTCACTATGGAAGAACTTTGAATTTGAGTTTCCATTGGAGCTTCATAAGGAAAATCTTCAACACGTGTTGAAGCATTCTATAGGAATACAACTCTTTCATATTCACTGTACAACTTTCACTGTATCGTCACACGAATTAGACTACTTATTTACTACGCAACTGAGTAGGGCAAACCTGTATTCCCTAGACATAACTGGTTGTGGAGTATCTACACTTTGTTTCTTAAAGTGTTTTGAAAATTTACACGACCTAAACATTTCTGAATGCCCAACTTTAGTAGATGAGGATTTGGAAGCTATTAGACCATTAACTCAATTGGAGATACTATACATAGCCTTCACAACAATTGAGCCTGATACTATTGTTAGAGTGTGTTCATCTCTTCCAAATCTGAAATTACTTGACGTTTCGGGGATTAAGCTTACAATAGAACATTGTGCATATCTATTGACTGACCATTTGCAATACTTTTACCTCTCACTAGAAAGTGTTGAAGACGAAAATTGGTTATGTGGCTTAGTGAGCCAATACAAAGATCTATCCGTGCATATATATAGATCATTATATAGATCATAAACTTAGAAGAAACACAATGTTCTCAAGGGGTAAAATACTTGTACAAATGTCTCTCCGAGGGACAAAAAGTGACATTAACTCGGAATGTAGAAAATTCACAATAAAAGGTAGTGAAATAACTGAAATTGATAAACATGTAGAATCTAAGAATAAATTAGAATCAAGCGATTATGAATATACAGCCACAAAAGCCCTAGTCGTTTTTAAAAAAACGTTTGTATAACAGCATTACCACAGCAAGATGTTGCATCACCGCCTCTTCATCAAAACATACAAACATAATTTACAAATACAAATGAAGGATTAAGTAGTTCAAATAATCAAAAAGTCGCCCTGGAAGACAATCTAGACGAGTATGAATATCCTAGTGACTCTGATATTACCTTAGACTAAGTTGATGACGTTAGAGACCCTGATTGGAAGAACCCGGATCAACGTCAGAGTTCAGACACAGATGCAAATAACAACATGAATGAACATATTTACCACGTGGAAGTAGTCGAACCTCAAAGATCTGACCCTGAACCCAGTCGAAAGCGGAAAAATGGAAAGACGAAAGAAATCCAAAAGAAGAAAAGAAAATTATAAAATTAAAATGGTGTAAAGGTGTAGTGCACAGAACGAGCTGGCAGGTTTCTGTGTCCATCTGGCTGTGGACAAAAGTGTCAACAGAGCAAAGATACCAACTGTAAGTTGTTGTCAGAAGCAGATAAAGCAACGATATTTAAAACGTTTTGGAAGCAAATTTCTTGGGCAGAGAAAAGATGCTATGTAACATCACATGTTGACAGATGTGAAGTTAAGCAAAGAACAACAGGTCCCAGAGAAAGCAGTCGAAGGAATTATTCGTACATTTATTATTTGAAAAAGGAGGCGAAGCTGTAAAAGTATGCCAGTCTCTGTTTATAAGCACACTAGGCGTGAATATAAAACCAATATATAATCCAAGGAGGACACACGAGATGATAATAAAATTGACGAGAACGAACGCACACCGTTAGAAGATGAGCGCAAAACATCAGCTAGAGTTTATCTAACCCAACTGCCTAAAGTCGAATCTCACTATTGTAGATCTAAAACGAAGAAGCAATATTTAGAATCTGTGTTTGTAAGTAAGGCTCAATTGTATCGAGAATATCAACGAAAAACCAGGAGTGAAGGAAATAGTCCATACAACCAAACTGGGTTCTTTGAACTTTTTGAAAGTATAATTCTTGCAATGTGGAAGCCTAAACAAAATCAGTGTGACAATTGTGTTGAATTTGAAGCCGGAAATCTTGATAGAGAGGAGTACGAAGTCACATCAAAAAGAAGGGCGAAGCTCGACAGTGCGAAGCTGTAGACAATGAAATTGTCCATAAAGACGAGAGTGTAAAAGTGCTTACAATGGACTTAGAGAGTTTGCTCATCTGTCCTCGTCTAGAAGTCAGTAGTCTTTATTATAAGATGAAACTGTCTTGCCATAATTTCACGATATATGATCTCGCATCGAATGTGGCACAGAACTACTTCTGGCACGAGGGAGAGGGCGAGTTAAATGCAAATGTTTTCGCTACACTCATCACTGATTACTTGGAAGGTATAGACACTTCAAAAGTCGCCACAGTTATAAAATACAGTGACGGGTGTACCTATCAAAACAGGAACTGTACATTGTCAAATGCACTTCTTCTGTGGGCGGCGAAACATGATATAGTAGTCTACCAGAGATATTTAGAAAGGGGTCACACTCAGATGGAGTGTGACTCGGTACACTCCGTAATAGAAAGAAAGATACGAAAGAAACCTATATATGTTCCTCAGATGTATGTCGACAATATCGCACTAGCTAAAACAAAATATCCAAAGTATAAAGTGAAATACCTTGATCACAGCTTCTTTAATAACTATGAAGGCCTTAACTACTATAATTCAATTAGACCAGGACTAGGTGTAGGGTCATCTACTGTAACTGATATAAGAATGTTAAGGTACAACACAAATGGAACAATTGAGTACAAACTTGATCACAGCGACATAGACTTTCTTGAAATACCGAGAGCAAGAGGCAACAGAACCAATTAAGTGTCAGTTGAAGATGTGCCTATAAACTTTACAGAAGTAGTATCCCCATTAAAAAGGGAAATACCAGCATCTCATGGAACTCAAATCAGTTATACCGAAAGACTTTCATGGGTTTTATAACAATCTGTCCCATGTTTAATGAACCTACTCTTTGCTGGAATGGAACTGTTTTTGTTCCAGGGCGGTACTGTACTGGTGTACAGCTCAAGTGATCATTAGTATCTTTGTGTTAAGAGATTCACGGAGTATTTTGATAATTGTGCATTCGTGAATGTGTCATTTGAATGCTTGCTCAATAGTACTTGACTAGTCAAATACAACAAATATATTTTGAGGTTGTGCTTTAATGACATTTAAGTTTGCGTTAAAAGTTTACATTTTATATTAAATAAAATGGTTTAGAATTATGATTGTATTTCTTGAGAGAAACTTTGATTGCTGAAATAGCTGTTATCTAACATGTTGTTTGTTTAAACATAACCGGTTAAAAGTTTATTAGTGTTGAATCAAGCGCTCATAATTTGTTTTGCTTTTCTTCACAGAAACATTACATGTAGTTTGTTTTCACATAAGTGTTAAAAGTTGTTCGGATTGAATCCAAGGATTTAAAATGATAATTGTTGTTCTTGAATACTGATATTATTCTTAGAAGATGTTCATCACATAAGACCTAACCGTTGGTTCATATTGAGTATTGATTTTCTTGAAACAACACTACATGTAGTTTGTTTTAACATAAGTGTTAAAAGTTGTTCATATTGAATCCAGTGTTCATAATTATAATTGTTGTTCTTAAAAACTTACATTATTCTAAGGACATGCCAGTTTGTTTTTAATATAAACGTTAAACGTTGTTCATATTAATTTTAAGTGTTCATCATGAGTACTGCTTTTACTGAACCTATCCTAATGCTTAGAATGAGCATATCATTATAATTGTAACAAACTGTTATGACAGAAACAATTTAAACATTTCATAAGCTAGCTAAGCACATTTATAGATATCGAAGCTATTTAAGATTATAAATAAGATAAATATACTGTATCACAGTTTCAGATGAGTAAGAATTGAGTTATTTGACATTCAAACAGCAAAAACACTGTTACTATTAGCATACATTCCCCATTGTTATCAAAGATAGCATTTATAAAAAAGCCACTTCTACTTTCTGATACTTGTTGTTCAGGAAGGTGTTATAACAAATTGTTGAACATTGGTAATATTTCAGACACTATTAATATGATTTTGGCAACATTTTTTTCAAATCCATTATGCAATATGAGATTCAGATGAAAGATATGCATTAGTTCAATTGAGTGTTTTAACCTAAAAGAAAACAACTATACTGAACTGTCTAGTCTGAAAAATGATGCTTCAGTGACCGAGTGGTTAAGGTCGCTGACTTTAGATCACATACTTCCTACGGACGGACGGTAGTTCTACCTATTAGTCTAAACATGACAAAATATGCCCGAATATGACATGTGTCTTCTCCGACAATGACAAACTACAAAAGAAGTGGTCATATTATCAATTAATACATCCGTGCGACGTTAAACCAAACAGAAAAACGAAAATCAAATAAAAGCAGATATTCAAATGAGCGTCCATTTATGAGGAATACCTTTGATCAGCCTGGTTTAAATTTCACGATTAGGTCACATAAATAGCACAGAATATTACTTAATTATGAAAAACCTGTTCACTGATTTATTCGAAAATGGCGTAACTGGACGAAAAATTGAAAATTGCCATTGGCTTAAATTTCGAACTTGGCAGATCAAAAGCGCATTTGGCCTATCTCAAACTCAAGCGATTTTGTTTTCAAAACAAATATGAGAAAATTGCCTTACTCAAGCTTTGACTACAGAAACAGTCAAACGTCACTTCAAACATTATGACACATGTAGGGATATCTACAAAGTCATCATGCAAAGTTTTAGCTTCATTCTGTATGGTTTTTTTTAAATGAAGTTTTTTCCTTCTCCTGAAAACTTTTAAATTTTGAGGTTGGTCATTTTCGCGGGGAGGGGACGATTATTATGACGAAATGGCACTTATATTGTGTTGTATATCTGCTGAACAAATGAAAATAAAATACATTCAATAGACAAGCTATTAAGTGAATCTGCTTCATGTATAGCCTAGAGCCTATAGACTATTAGCCTTTAATTCAGTGCGCGTTACAAAATAGGAAAGGTGTTTATTACCAGAATACTGTATACAATTACAATTATTGAAGAAACTCTATTATAAATGTCAACATTATTCGATTGAGAACATTGGAATTACATGGTATATGTTATGGATAGATGCTTTAGATAGATAGATATTAAGAATAGTTTACTTAATACCAAATTGATACAACTATTTTTATGGGCAATTCCAGCATGCGATTGAGTCAAATTGCACGATAATATAAGTGGTAGCTAAGCAAAAGACGGGTTACATATTATTACAATTTTAAGGAACTTTTTTGAATGAAAACAATGCGTGACCATAACACAAGCTTCGAATAAAAATATAATGTTATGTACCTAGAACATCGTTCTTATAAATCAGGATATGTTGATCACTATGATGTAAATAATGTAAATTATACTTCCATAGCCTAGTTTAAGCGCATTGCTCGTTATCAAATGCACTATTTGATCTATACATGTACATCGCGGCCACTGAAACATCGATGACTTATTGTTTAGTATCCGATTTTCATGTTTTGCGTTTTTTAATCTTTCTTTTATGTGCAGTATACGTAAAAGCGACTACAACGCGGGGAATGTGTTTTTGCAAGTCATTAAAAAAATGCACTGAACATCCATCTTGTGCGTCACGCAAGGTCAACTATAATGCTTTTAAACAAATACGATGTATGGCTGATAGTCGAGATGAATATTCCCAACCAGTGTCTTAATGTGTAATTGCTTCTATAGTAGTAATGCGTTTTTTTTCTCAGATTTAACCTCGAAACCTTGTTTTAAATGCACTTGGGCCTGTTTTTTTACCTGTCATAATATTATGGCCACGTGTAATCAAAATTGTGTAATGCATAAGGCTCCAAATCCGTTTAACTGATGAATATGGGATCCATTTGTTACAGGGTATGCATTGAATGTGACCAGATTACCTAGTTGTTTTTGACCCACATGATTCATACTCGAAATTTGCCGAGATGTTCACATATAAACGTTTTGATTACGTTTAGGCTAGATTGTATGGTATAAATAGATTGTGCAGTATCATCTATATACATCTATGATGAACAGTTTTTGTCTAAGAGTTAACTACATTATATGGTTTGGGTTGCACAAAGTCAATACCTATATATTGCCAAGATAATTATGCTGACCTTATTTTATAATGGTTGAGTCAAACAGGCTTCTTCAAGTGTGGCGGCATTTTTGTTTCTATAATTTAAAATGATGACGCAGTTTTATGTTTTGGAGGCACTATATTAAGAGTTCTTAATATTTTGAAGAGAAGCAGACTGACATCAAGCTTGTCATAAATGTTGTTAAAAGAGTAGATGCACTGGTATAATGCGTTATCATTACCTTGTTTCATAGTCTATGCACGTGTTTAACTGTGATTCGAACTAGGCATATACACTGTGAGGATAAACATGACGACAAAGTTTTATTAAGATTATAAGACAAATGTGGCGTCTCAAGAAGTTAAGGACAGAAAGTTTGCGACGAACGATACATATCACACAATGACAGGCATTCGATAATACGTGAACATATACGCCCACAGTGGGAACTTCGTGCTCAGGGTAGATAAAATAACGCAATAACGTCATATACAAACACAATATATTCACTATTATCATGCTTTATTCTGTATTACTGAAAGCTAACAGAGATCTAAGAAGAATGTCATACACGCAAACTAGTGTCTGTATTATTTATTATTGCATAGACTCTATCTATAATGCCCTCTGGCGGGGTGCAGAACATTGGCAAAAGGAGGGCTTGAACGGGAGAAATCGTGTATTAACAATGCGATTCACGTGCCGTTCAAGCTCTGTTATGTGCTTTTCATATCCAAAATCTGGTCCACGCGTAGTTACTTCCCTTCTCCAGCCTTCGACGATTTACCAAGCATAAATGGGGAACTGAATAAGCACCAGTTTCCTTATACATGCAGGGATATTGACTATTTCAATCCACTTTTCAAGTTATACCCACTGCACTCTCTTTACAACAGCTTTATTGTATTGGCAACGTCAATGAAGTTAAGGTTATCTACTCAACACTTTCAAAAGACTATGCTGTAAATGTAAGTGTTTATGTACCTTCAACGTTCCTGCTTTTAATTTCAAATTTCATCATTTCTTACTTTGCGCGGCTGCATTTCAACTTACCATTAACCCACTATTTAAACACATTTTAAATCGAAAACTGCCTATCCGAAGGTAAAGCCTCGTCATTTCGGATGATGACCGAGTGAGGCATATGTAAAACACAACCTTGAACTGTATTGAAATAATCGAATTATTTTGTCGATGTCGAATGAACAAAATATATTGTTTTCAATGTTATTTAACATTATTTTGGTATGTGTGATTTGTTTATGCAATAATAGCGAAACTACACGTTTTCTCGGACATGATCATCAGCGAGCGCTCTCAAAATCCGGAACGGATTTTTCGAGCGCCCGCAGATGATCATGCCCTCGAAAACGTATTATCCCTATATTGCATAATTGAGTATTCAAACAATTAATCCAGATGTAAGACAGAATGTGCACATTGTGCGGCTGCAATAATAAAGTTTACGAATGCAACGAAAGACTCCAGCTTTCTTAATGTTTTATGTTTATTGTTAGTTGTGTTTATTCAATGAAATGTATTGAATATGCAAATACGTGAATATGAATAAAAAACAGGTGCACACTATTAAATCCTCTTATATAATTTTTCTGGAATTGTGTTATTACAAATACATTTTGTGAACATGGTTGAAAGATGGAAGGTTTGAAATGACAACGTAATGAGTTTTTATAGAACTTAAGCTAGCAACTCCTGGCTTTCTGCATGACCTTTACAAGTTTTATTCGTTTGAACATCGAGCCTTTTACGTATTTAATGAAAATCCACAATAGCGAAAATCCTATTGTATTCTTCAACTTGCCTTTCTTATAGAATCCTTTCATTTTAAAAATATATCAGAACCTTGCATCATACGTGTAATATCAAGTAAACCGAATGTTCATTCTATGTCATTGTGGGTAATTTGAAAGACGCTGCTAAAAGGATATTATTTTTGTGTATGTGTAATTATTTCCGGGTTCACTATGAGAGTTAGTATACCATTCAGGTGGTTGAAACACCCCGATACTTTGCCTGGATAGTTAAAAGGCGGGAAGAACATTAGCTGATACATGAAAACAAAGTGCTTTTAAATCATGTTTCAATTGTTTTAACAGCATTGTTCCCGACTATAAACGCACACATTAACCCGTACGAAGAGCCAAATAAAAGAAATACGCCATAGGCATTAAACCATTTGATTGTTTTTTACTGAATGGACAATCACTATCAATAATAAAGTAAACAATAGTAACATTCATATTGATTTGATATAATCTTTATGCAATTTATTTGTGAGACCGCGGGTTAAGGTGGCATGGCCGTGGACCGCGTTTGCATGGCGTTGGGCCGCATTGGAACGGCGGTGGATCGCGGGGTATGGCTGCGGGCCGCAGTGGCATAGCGGTGTACCTCGGTGGCATAGCAGTGTGCCGCTGTGATATTGCGGTAGGCCGCGGTCGTGAGGCGAATAGCCGCGTTGACATGGAGGAGGGCCGAGGTGGCATTGCGATAAGCCGCGGTGGACATCTCGGTCGAGAGGGCATAAAAAGACGGTGGAGCGCAGGTGGCATCAAGTTGATACATGGGAATGTATTGCATTTATATCAATAGTCCGATTAATATACAAAATCAGTTATTCAGTTTAAGTGTTTACAGTTAACTAGGCAGACAGATCATATGGATGATGGATGATGCTAACGGAACTCCTATACGAGAAGCCCAGTAACTGAAAGAAACGACCTTACACGGAACTTTCTGCCTCTTACCCGAACTCTTACACACCAGTTTATTGTTGTTTAAACTTATTGTGTATAAAAATAATAGTGTACTCATGCAGGTTATGCAAAACAATCCGCTGGACGTGATAAACCAATAAATGTTACGGGCTGACCCCTGTCCTAATTGAATTCGTGTCTGTCGGGTTTGATACTATATATGACAACATCACATACATATATACAAACAACCAACGTTTAAACAAATATGACATGAATTACAAAAACGATTGAACCAGCTTGTAATTAAGAAAGCAACATTAAATTCTCTGATTTCGCGACTAACTTTCGTCAGTTGTAAACGTGAAACATGTGCTCTATATTTTACGTGACCGCGGATATAACACCCGAATAAAAGGTATATATTGTGTTCATAGTATATTAAGGAATATCACGTTTAGGAGGATATTGCAGTTGTCTGGCACAAGTATTGAATATTAAAAGATCGTTGACCTTAAGTGCCATAACTTAATCAGTTATTGAGATACATGTCATTATTAATAAATACATAGGAGTACTGAAAGTTCAGAAGCATGAAAACTCATCGTATCCATAATGGTCTTTATTAATGTGAGAACATTCAAAACAAATATACGACATTTATAAAGGTCGTGCAACCGTAATAAACTATCGCGCCATTTCTTTATGCATGAAGATGCCTACAAGACAACAATAGCAAGAAATCTGAAATGAGCGAAATATTGTAGGAATTAAGTCTATTCGATTTTAATCAAGATCGTCTTTTACACTGAGAGGCTCGTCTGACAATTAATCTTCATAACAGCGTGTACCAAACACAAATAACACACTTATGTCGTGGACAATCGCACAGTCTCGCTTTTATGAGCCCCACGACCGCAGTCTAATCGCCGGGATTTAAGAAGAAGCTAACACATTGATTCGGTTTGGTGGGCGGCCGTTGAATAGCTATTGTGGTGGCATCCAGTTGGTTCACAGCGAGTTCATTGTCTTGACATCAAAATCAGATTAATGTTCATATACGTACTCAGGTTCTCACAGCTTTCTGAACCGCGTCATGTTTTGACGCAGAGCGTATTAGATAGTATGTTGCCTCATTAGGAATGACGAAAATCATTCGGTCCGACGTCGTAGTTTTTGTAGAATTGTACGTCAATATGATAAGTCATAAATCAAAGCGAGCCCAACAAACAATCATGTATAGATGTTCTGTCTGTTTTTATTTGCACACTAATTCAGTTCACTAAGCTCGGGATAATATAATACGGATTGTATGTTGATATGCTAGTATTACATGAACAAAAAATAGATAAATAACAAGTGAGTTTGAGGTAAATGAAATTTGTTTTTTTCATGTTAATGAGTTTACATTGCGATGGGCTTTCTAAAAAAAGAAATTGACCGTGAACAGTATACACTGAAATATACTTTGATAGTAGGTCTAAATGTTATAATCAACATTTTACAAAATATATGCTGGGGAAAAAGAGCATGGATGTAAACATTTCTGTCGTCGACATGCGATTTTAATTACATTTAAATAATGTCTTAATATTTGTTTTTTTTCTTTATGGTAGTGTTTACAATTATTTGCAAACTGTTCGGGCAAACAACTTTTTAATATCGTTTTATATGTATTTCTATGTAACACATAAACTTATAATTGAGCATTGTTTGAAAACCCAGTTATTAAATAATTCATATCAAAATAGCAATCCAAAATCAGGATTACTTTAAATTCAAACCATTTGTTCACGGTTAAGCTTATTTCTTTCATAATTCATTTCACAATAAACAAAAAATAATAACACAATACAATTTTTAAGGTTTGAAACCAGTTTTAAGGTGAAACATATTATTAAATTTAATTCTTCTAGTGGCGTTGTCAACACATTTTACACGAATAATTGATCTGAATCACACTACAATGTATTCTTTAGATTCAATATACTTAGATATAAATCCGAATACAATGTATACTAAGCATTCAATATACTTGATGGCAACTTAATGAAAATGTAAACGCGTACGATAATGTAGTATATGCGTATAATAGAATCATTGTATTATACATTTGATTGAAATCATGTATGAACACTATTACACTTTGAACTACTGGTAATATCACGGGAAATTAATTGGATATACAATTATACGAGCATAATGTACAAACTGCTACGACGGATAGCCATTTAACATCTCTTCATCGTTTCTCCTATCGCAGATAAGTCAAAGGATAACATATTTAAGGGACCGTTTTACGTTTGGGTAAATTTACACAAATAAAAAACAATGATTTAAGAATCACACATTTCTGCAATGTGTGTGGACACAGTAAAAGTGAACATTTACCATGCTCTTAAAAATATTATATGCATCTTTTGACAATTTGAGAACCTGAAAAGCGTTGCAACGCGAACTGATTGAAGCATTTTGAGAGTTCTGTTGTTGTCGTTATATTTTGTGATTCTATGAGGATTGCTTATATAAAGCATAAAATAACCCACTCACTGTGTTAGCTGGCCAAATGTTCTAAGCGATATACCTTTACTCAAGAGGTCAGTGGTTGGAGCCCAGTTGAGGGTTACATTTGTTTCTTTCTTTAATTGTATTATTGCTTTGTTGTACTGGAACATTTTAGATCCAATGTTCACATGTATCAATATAAAGCATTTAATGACAAACTTCTATACACTGCAACATCTTTTAAAAGGCCCCTTTAATACCAATACTGCGTTGACAAAGCAGGATATGATCATCGCATTATTATTATTTAAGATACATAGTCCGCTAAAATAATTTATGATTATTCAAATAAACACATGATTAATTGATAGTATGCATTTTTTTAAATAATATCACAGTTAAGCATAGTCATGTAAATGCCGATAAAATTTGCTCGACATTGATGGAGACGGAAACTCAAACAAAGTAATCCATTTATTTCGCCAAGAAACAGTTAAATAATTAGTGAGACATGCATAGTTTTGGTCACGTCTACTAGTTTGTAAACATTGATCAGAAAATTTGACAGTTCTTAATGCAAATTAAATACTTTCGCGTATAAGAAAAAGGGTTTGAAGCACATGAAGAAAAATTGCATTAGGTAAGCCTTATAAATCGTTAATTGGGTAATCGCTGAATAATAAATTAAGCATCATTGCAAAACAATGAATCACATACATCAATTAGGTTGATATAAGTACGTTATTAGACATTGAACACTCCTGTTTATATAATTACCGTTTGGTACAAAACAACAACAGACAAATCTCACATTTCTAATGTTAACTGTGCACAAGTATAACATTTTTATAAGAATGGCATATTACATCACGCAGATGTTATCACTATGGTTTGTGTATTATGTTGAGAGTCATCTACGCAGATTGATCATGGGAGGATGTGGCAATTGACAAGTAGATAAAAACGATAACAAACTATATCAGTAGCAGTGTGGATTTCGGGTAATCATGTTGTGACATTTCCTGGCGAAACGCGAGTACAGACTTGATAAGATAAAGTATTGTTTTTATAGGATCCAATCTAGTGTTGCAATGTAAGGCTAGCATTGTCACTTGTATCGTTTCGGATTTAATACTGGTAAAATTATTGACCAGTTGAATCATGAAATGTTATTTTTCTAGATTTGTATAGACTTTTTGTGGAAATGTGTTAACTCGGTTGTTATTATAGCTAGAAATATGTATGTTTCAAATGGTAAGCATATGCAGGTGTACACAATTACCGAACTTCGCGATATTGACGAATATTTGAGTGTAAACAGTTTAATTCATAACAGTCTCACAAAGACAATCATAAAATTAAACATATTATCGTATATTGCATCCCTGAACTCTTTGGTTTGGGTTGGTGTAAAGTATACGGGATTGTTCCTGTTTTGATGAGATCAAATACAAAAAACGTTTTGTTACTTAAACCTCATGTCAATACGATGTATTTGACCAATATTAAAACTTCCGCTTCGGAATGAAACCTTAGATAACACTGATAATTAGCCCGTATCCATTAATACTATGAAGGTGCTTATTAATATATGGAAAATTAAATTTAACAATGAATAATTGTCGCAGCTGTAAACGTAAGGCAGGGATTGCATAGATGTATTTTCTAGGGATTAAGTATACCTATACATGCTAACATTTGTCCCCATAGTAGACTCAATGAACATGATGAACAAACTAGCACAGCATTTGCTATTTAAACCGGTTTAAATCTGGAATACATTTCCGAAGAAATGGTGTTGTATTTAAGTACGCATACAGCTCAAGAGAGCTTAGCAAGCCAACTGCCCGACATTTGAATAATGGAGTCGTGTTCTGAAAAAACTGGAAATAATGCATGTGCGTAAAGTGTCATCCCAGATTAGACTGCGAAGTCCAAACAGGCTAATAAGGGACAACACTTTCCGCCTAAACACGATTTTCGGTAAGTAGGGACTTCCTTGAAACTAAAAATACCATACACTTTACGCACATTCATTAAGCCTAATTTTCTCAAAACACGACACAATGCATTATGCGTTTGGAAACCGTGAACGGTGAAAATATTGAAAGAGTAACGTAATTACATAGCTCACGTTATTAAATTACATATTTTATTAAACATTATAATATAAATAATAAATATAAGCAATACGCGGTAATCATGTTTTAAGACACGTTGGTTTCCCGTATAAGTATAAGAGTATAATTGATAATCAAGCACGCTCATTGAGCTGGAGCGTTATTTGTGTGTAGTTTAATTAAATGCCCCACAAGTATGTGCATGCTATTTTTTACTTGAATAATGCAACTGACAATTAATATTGTATACATACACTAACTCTTTAAAAAAAATAAGGTACGTGTCATCAATAATAAAAGCTCAACATATCTATTTTTTTAAATATCGATATCATATTGGACAACACAAGCAAAATTAAAATGTAAACACATGACGTGAGATGTCAGTTATCTCCAAATGAGCATAGTGATTCAAGTGGCATCGAGTTAGACAGCAGTATACAAAACAAAAATACAAACAAATAATTAAACAAAAGAAAAAGAAAGGTAAAACACAAGAACTCATTACAGAAGAAATTGAAATGGCCATGGCTGAAACAGACATAAACAAAGAATAAGCAGCGATAAACAAAAAAAAATACAAGCCTTTGTTCCGGAAAAAACTCAGCCCTAAAACAAGTCATTGTCGATACAATTACCCTTATGAAAGACGATATTTTGAAATATGTAGAGCACAAAATTAATGCTCTTGGAAGTAAAATCGTCAATAAGGAGAAATAGAATGACACTCTGAAAAGCAAAATAAGCCAGCTAGAAAAACAATAAGTGAAAACTAAAGAAGAGGAAGTCCAAAACATCGTACACATATTTATTGAACGAAAAATTCCAAACCATGAATTTACAAGAATCAAACATTGATACCGCCCACAGATTAGGAAGAACCAGAGACGGTCATACCCGTCCGGTTATAGTTAAATTCGTGTCAAGGCTTAAAAGGAATACCATCATGTCAAAGAGACGGCAGTTAAAAGGGACCGGCATCTTCTTAAATGAGGATATGACAGAAATCAACCAGAATGTACTCTTGAAAATAAAGAGGACCATATCCGACCAAGAAGCTGCCTGGTCGTGGGACGGAAAAGTACATAATAAAAATGCACGAGTTGACATACGAGTGATCCAGTTTGCCGAGTACAGAAACCTTATTGATATGAACATGTAAACAGAACCTAATCTGTGTGGTAAAGTATACAGATGAATTGAGATAAACATTGCAGAGAATTGAACAGACACACACGTCAGCGTGGAAAATGTTCGCTACACTATGGCTGATGCAATCAATTATAGTTTCAAACACATCTTTGTAAACGCCAGTTTGTAAACATATCATAATCATGAATATATATTGACAAATAAGTGAGTGTGATAAATAATAAACTTTTTATAACATAGCCAATAACGTTATATTAATATTATTGACAAAAACATTAGAATTGGATTGATGAATTAAAATTAAAATGAAAACAAATATAAAATCTAACTCAACAGTCGTGTATAAACGTGTAAATGCGTTAATGTATACATAAAATCTAAGTGTAAAACAAGTAGGCATGGCAATATATAAAGGTTTAGCTTCAATAATTTTAATTGTAAAAATTAATTAAAACTGATATATTAGACATTTAAATCTAACTTAATCTAAACGCAAACGTGTAAAGATGTGTATGGGCGTTGAGGTATATATACATGTATATCTATAAAACAGTAGGTAAGATTATATACTAATGTGTATATACTCGGTCCATATAGACACATATTGTGCTGTAAAATAAATGTTTAACTGTCAGTGGTTAAACCTTTCACGCAGAAATTTAGAAGTACGTGAGAAATACCATCAATGTTCATAATCTGGTTGTAAGTGGTCTTCTGAACTAAATTGAATCACGCCGTAGAGAACAGTTTTAAATTGAATATGCATGTATATCATACGAATTCATATTATACGAACTGAGAGTTTGAAGTTACTTGAAAATTATCGAAAAGACGCTTTAGAAAACAGTGCTTGCTGTCACGACTTAATAGTTTTAAAATAGAACAGCGGGGGGCAGCGATACTAAAATAGTACGATGGGGCATTTCAATATGGTAACATATTTTCACATAACAGCTGTTATATAACATTTTGTGTTTTTGTATTGCTTGAACTTTTAAGCATGTTCAGAATTGTTGTTCGATGTTGTTGTATTTTTTAAACTTGTTTGCGACATCCTCTTAGTATCGTAATTGAATTTACTTTTTTGAACTTTGTAAGAGGATACAGATTTAATTTTTGTTTTTGTTTATATTTTTTGTGTTTGCCTTATGTTGTATGTTTATAATATTTATGTATCAGTAAATATTTAAAATGCTTCAATAAGAAACTAAAAGTCTTGAATAAACCTATTAATATTTCAATGTTAAATGTAATTTAGATTTAAATATAAACAAGGCTATTGTCAAGCAATATGGTCCCCAACCGGCTCCATCTTTGTCAGAAATTCCACCATTTTCAGAAGTTTTTTTGGTTGCCTTTGCAACAACAAAATGAAATAACGTGCATAATTTCCATATTGCCATCTATCCATGTTTCAAGTTTCATGAAAAAATATTAAGAACTTTTAAAGTTATCGCAGGATCAAGAAAACAACCATTTTCAGCAATATTTCTAGTCTATATGTTGTCATAGCAACCAGAATTTTTGACGTAGGTACAAAATGAAATGACGTGCATAATGTCCATATTGCCATCTATCCATGTCCCAAGTTTCATGAAAAAATATTTAGAACTTTCAAAGTTATCGCAGGATCCAGAAAAGTGTGACGAACGGACGGACGGACAGACAGAAAGACAGACGGAGCGCAAACTATAAGTCCCCTCCTTGAAACCGGTAGGAACAATAAATAGTTTACTTTTACGAAAATTTCAATTAGCTACCTTTCCTTTACATTGATACAAATGCAACACAATAATTAATTTAATTCAAAGCATAACATAAAATGAACACTATAAAATATTACGGATACATGCCTAAATTGGTATTTCACATCTGGAACAGCTGTTTTATCTCTATATATAAGGTGATTCTTTACATGCTGAGTAGGTAGCCATAATGTAACATTTATTGTAAGAAACGTATTGTTTGTATTTAAAAATCAAGCGTTCTATAAAAATGCGCACAAATATACATTTGTAACATGTATTGTTAGAAACGTATTGTATGTTTAAAAAAAAAAAGTTCTTTAAAATTGCGCACTAATATACCATTGCAATAAGATGCACTATAAAAGATGATAACGTTTATCAAGAACAAAGATGTTAAAATACATGATGTTGTATGTTTATGATATGTCTGTAAAAGCAAATATTCCAAGTATTTTAATAAAAAATTTAAACACGATAAAATACATATTATTAATTAATTTCTAATATGGAATCTGGATTTAAATATAAATAAATTGTTTACTTATACGAAAATTCTAATTAACTACATTTGTCTTTACATTATTATTCGTGTAACAAGATATGTAAGTTAAAACATTGCATAATGTAAAATGAGCCCTATAAAATATAACAACTACAAGCCTAAATTATATACCATCATGACAACTTAAAATACCTATACAGTTTTTCTTGGAAAAATATCTAGCAAAAATTGCTAAAAAATACCTACCAAGAAAATGGTGTGAAAATAGGTATAGATAGAACTGCTTTTAGCAACACACATTATCATCCCTGCCACTTTTGTTTTCGCATTACGTAAAGGACAAAGGGATACTTTAAATGTGTATGCATAGTCGATTTCAATTTTGTTTTATTTTGCACATGTATTGTGTTTAATTTATATGTTAACGATGCTTTTTCTATGTTATCATTTTTTGTGTGTGTTTTTTTTAAATACAAACCTTTTCTACACCAATCTCACATATATATTGAATTAAATAATTTGCAAAAAAATCATGTGTATTTTAAAAGAGTCTATTTTGCGCTAATAATTATTGCATTTTCAAAATTGGACGATCTACGTTTTTGAGTCCAAAACACAAAATGTTCTCTTTCTATCTCAATACAAGAACTCAATATGCGTTCACACAGAAATTGTTTTGCCATAAATACTATGAAAACTATATAAACAATCATCTATAGAATCCTTAATATCAACAGTTAATGTTTGCGATTTAAGCAATCAAAACAAAAGATTACACATTTTTAATGGCTAAAGGGGTTAAATCACTCAATATACATGCTACAGGAGACCCATTTATCAAAAGATAATTTTGAAAAATGGATACAGTTTTTCCCCGGTAAATTCATTTACAGTGGAAATAAAACAAGCAGCGAAGGGATTGGGATTTTTATTAATCCTAAAAGCAATATAGAAATTATCCAAATTATCCAAAGCACAGAAAGCACAGCAATTACAGTGGGTCGATTGCTTTCTGCCGATATTAAAATTCAAAATAAAATCATCACATTTATTAACGTTTACAGCCAAATTCTGATTACACAACACAACACAATACACTACAAAATTATCTGCTAAAGCAAAACGAAAAATCTTACATCATAGGAGGAGACTTTAATACTGTCTTGAACACAGATATAGATAAGAAGAACGGAAGCAATAAAACACATTCAAAATGCAGAAATGTCCTGCTAAATACTATATCGTCATGTGAACTAATAGATATTTGGAGAACAAAACACCCAGCAAAATTACAATACACCTGTCATTCAAATACAAAACCACCAATACACTGAAGATTAGATTATTTTCTGATATCTGACAACCTATATAACTAAATCAATAAATGTAGCATAAACCCTGGATATAAAACCAACCATTCTCTAGTATATTTTTCAATTAACGAATCTCTTTTAGGAAAAGGCCCAGGTTATTTCAAATTAAACAACTCTATTTATCAGATATTGAATATCAAGAAAATATTAAGATAGGTATAAACGATGTGGTAAATGCTAACCCAGACTCAAATCCAAATACAGTTTGGGAAATTATTAAAGGTACCGAACACAGATAGATAGATAGATAGATAGATAGATAGATTTATTTCAACATAAAATGCATAGATTTACATGGCAGCATGTTATATACACACATTAAGTAATAAAAAACAACCTGCATGTATAAACAAAGCCATGTCAATCAACATTATACGTTAAGGATTGCACAATAAAGGGTTTGCAATTAAACCCTTATTTCCATTGTGGTCCTTTAGTTATAATATTGTATGACATAGGAGACAACGTTTTATATCACAGTATATAGTAATATCACAGTGAATAATAATGAAAGACATGTAACATATTTAAGTTACACTAACCTAAATGCATAGAATATATTCTGATAAGTTCTAGACTAGACAATTATTAAGAAGTTATCACAATTTAAGTGTTTAAAAATTAACATAAAATTATTTGCCAAGCTAAAGAATAATCATACAGCAACTAGATAAGACACAATAAATCTATCTATATTGACATTCAAGTTAAATCAACAGTAAAAAATCTTAAAGAGATGCACATTAAAAATCTATCTGGCTTAAAAAATGCTCCCTTAACACTGTGTTTAAAAGATGGAATACTTTTGGCATCTCTGATATGCTGAGGAAGAGAGTTCCAGAGAGTACACCCATTGAAAGCAAATGACTTTTTGCCAGAACCATTGACCCTTGGAATGGCAAACCTATTGCAATCATGCATGTTTAGATCAGTATTAGGAGAGTCTGACTGTGTTCTAACTCTGAACCTAGTATTCTTATTGTGAATATTACTGACTGGAGTAATATTATCTTCCATATATAGCGGAGCCAACTTAGAGCTTATTTTAAAAACATGACAAAGTGTGATCTGGTTTACTCGACTTTCAATAGGCAACCAGTTAAGTCTAGTAAAATGTTCTTTACCAATGTGAGACCTAGGATGTAAATTTAATATGAACCTGATAAGTTTATTTTGGGTGACCTGTAACTTGTTTTTTAACATTTGGGTTAAACCAGTGTACCAAACAGAGCAACTGAAGTCAAAGTGGCACTGAATTAAAGACATGACTAGAAGCCTTCTAGTATCTGTGGATAAAAATTCCTTTTTTCGATATAAAAACTTTAACCTAGCGTTGGCCTTCTTGATGACTGACTCTGCCATAGAAGTAAAAGACAAATTTTGATCAATTGTAACCCCTAAATACTTGACTGATGATGTAGATGAAATGGGTGTTCCATCACATGAAATATTTAGAAAGGATTGTGACCTGAGTTTCTGCCGTGAACCAAACAGAATTGATTCGGTCTTACCTAGGTGCAATGACAGTTTGTTGTCAATTAACCATTCACTGACTTGCTTTAGATCATCACTAAGCATCTTCTCAACCGTAGATATACTTTTATCCGAAACTAAAATGGCAGAATCATCAGCATACAAGAGTAATTTATGTTAAACAACAGCTGACATATCATTTACGTAGATTAAAAATAACAAGGGACCAAGAATGGAGCCCTGTGGGACACCACAGGAAATGTTTTCTGACGACGAAAAGGTGCCAGACACATCAACAAGCTGTTTCCTGTCAGACAAATATGACTGTAACCACATTGTTAATATCATCATCCCAGACCAGAAGAACGGAGTTTCATTAAAAGTATCGAGTGGTCCACGGTATCAAAAGCCTTCTGTAAGTCTAAAAGAACCATGCCTACAACATTACCTTTATCATTTTCACCTCTAATGAAGTCAGATAAGTGAATAAGACATGTGTCGGTGGAATAACCCCTCCTAAACCCAGACTGATATTTATACAATAAGTCTTGATCTTGGAAATACTTTTCAACTTGGTCATACACAACACGTTCAAGTATCTTTGAAATGATATTTAAAATAGAGACAGGTCTGTAATTACCAACACAAAGCTTATCATTCTTCTTAAAAAGAGGGACAACTCTTGCAGACTTAAGATCATCAGGGACGACCCCTTGTATAAGTGACAAGTTAATGACATGAGCAAGGGGGGCAGCAATGATAGAAGACCCATCCTTTACAAACCTAGAAGGTATACCATCCAACCCAGTGGCCTTTTTAATACTAAGTGAATTTAAGTATTTCAAGACTATACTCTCAGTCACAAGTGAAAAGGAATAACTATTAGGATGAACCCCTTTACTACTGTAAAATGAATAAATAAAACTACAACCATATGTGTATACCTTTTTTGGAAGTTTCTTAACAAGTTCAGAAGCAACTGTTGTGTAGTAGCTGTTAAATGTCTCAGCAATACATTTCTTTTCAAAACAAATACTGTTATTCATTTTTAAGCATAAACACAATGAAACAATTAAATACACATCTTACAAAAAGAAACAAAACCAAATACAAGAAAACAAATTGGAAGACGAGATTCGCCTGATCGAAAAACAAATGGTTTGAAATAATAATAATAACAACAACAATAATAGTAATAATACTTATAATACTTATACGAGGTCTGCAGCAAATGCAATATACAAATCAAAGCATTCACAAAAACGCATCAAAAAGGAAATAATATGGAACAACAATTCAATAACCGCCAACGAAAAACACTATTGTATCGCGATTGGTATGACAGAGGTAAAAAATACATATACAAACTTTTTGACTTAAGAAATAAAACGATGCATAATTTTGAAAGCATTAAATACCTTTAAGACATCAATAGCAACCACGTTATGGAATTCAATACCTTAATCACATCTATCTTAACAAAATATAAAAGTGAAGAAAGCGTAAATGACCTCGATATCGATCAATCAGAAGAAACTTTATCAAACGCGCTATTAAAAACAAAATACTCTAATAAATGTATATACAATATTCATTTGCAAAACGAAGGCAATGACATTATTGAAAACAAATGGAACACAAATTTTACCGATATAGACTCAATCACTTGGGAAAAAAATCTATATTTTACCTCAAATTTCAACTATAGACATGTCTTTAAGCAGCATTCAATATAAATTTATCATGCGAATTGTCGCCACAAACACATATCTTTTTAAATGCAAACTTAGCAACAGCACTTTATGTGATTTCTGTCAATCACATATTGAAACAATAGACCACTTATTTTGGGAGTGCCAACACGTTCAAATAATATGGAAAAAGATGGAAACATTTTTGTTAGTAAAAACATATTAATTAAAATTAATAAAACCAATGCTTTCTTTGGATGCACTGGAAAAAAAAACTACACTCAGATGTTTTTAACTTTATAATGATGCTATAAAAATCTTTTATATTTAAAATGAAATATAAAAAATGCGTATTAACCTTTCCTTACTTTATTGAATACTTAAATACGAGAATAAAAATTGAATCTGAGATTGCCCTCGCAAAAAATAAATTTGAACAACATAAACAAATGGGTTCAATTCAGGTGATTCATTCCTTCTACAAAATATGAATAATGCTATTCAGACAAATTTTATGGCAAAACAATTTTTAAAAAATCATTCTCAATAGAAAAGCAAATAATCACAACAATTCGATTACAGAACACTTTGTTGTAAACAATGTTTTCCCTTTATTTTAGATAAAAAGATAGATTCTAGATAAAAAAAACTAATATGTTTCGTAAAAACAAATTATTAATTTTATGTTTTGCGATAAATCACAAAATTCTTTATATTACATTGACAATGGTAACACTGTTTAAAATGTATTCGCGCTTTCGCTAAATATTTGACATGTTAAAGTACAAAAAGGTACATTTTGTCAAACACTTTCTTATGTATTCAGTTTTCTGGTTATTATCGATGTATACTACATTGTAAAGAAATGTTAGAAATAAATGAGAAAAAAAAATGGACAACACAGATAAATTGCAAATATGTTTAAAATTATTAAAGAAATAAAGTGAATTGATATCAAATGAGAAGTTTTATTAAAATTCTTATCTTGTGTATAATAGGTACTATAACTTATTTATTCAGCAAATAATGAAAGATAATAAAGTAATGCACTTTTATAGATAATGCAAGTTCTATATACAATAAGTATATGGAAAGAATCATTTCATATCGAATCGCGACTAACGTTTGCTCAACTGACAATGTACTTATGACTAAAGCTAACTCACTAAACATAAGTCACAGATGCGACATACATTACATGATACATACGCCATTCAATGTATATTAATTTGCATCTGTCATCGTAAGTATAGCATATTCATGAAAATAATTAAATATAAAAGTAAAAACATTACCAGAAAAAATAATAGCATTTTTATCGTTAACGGCAAATGAATAGTATTGTTAATAATTGAAAAAATATAATATTTGCGTTAAAAACCCAATGGCAATATTTAAGAACGAACCGATGCTATGTTTGCGCACACCATATTACGACTGCATAACATGTTGTTTCACTTTTCTGCTAAACAGATGATAAAAAAAAGCGTTTGGTGTCAAATAAGGCATGTCAAACTGTAAATCGTGGAAACCTGTGTATTTAATACTTTTAAGGGGTGTAGCTGCAGTTTTGCTAATTTTTTTTCCATCAAATAGATTTTGTCAAACATTTACATATAATATATGCATACAATTACTATATGAAAAATGAAATAAAAACATACGGTCACCGGCCTTGTTTTGATTTTATCCATTAATATATAACATGTACTTTTTCAATAAAACTGAACAATCTCTAATTGCGTAAAAATAATTAATAACCTATGAAATTGGCAACATTTAGATATTATTTAAACTAAGATACATCATATACCATTTAATTAAACCACACACTACAAATACAATGGAGTACACAAGTTAAATTTTAAGAAATTAATTTTTCAAAATGTATATGTCACCCCCCAAAAATTATATTTTTACTATTTTAACCACATACATGGAATTTAAAAAACTTCTACCAAATAGAATTCTGCGAAACTGCTCACATATGTTCATCTACGTATTTTCATCATAAAACACAAATAAAAAAGGGGGTCACCGCACTTTTAACAGAATTTTTTTGTTTTAATTATCCCTACCGTCTAGACGTCAAATTTCATTAAAAACAGCAATAAGACAAAACCCAAGTACCTGTACATAGATTGTCAGAAATATGCATACACATTAGAAATTGTTTACAATCTTATCTGGGATCAAAACAGCTTACCAACAGACATTAATAAAAAACAGTATTTTAATCACAAACATAATACCATACAGTATCAAACTCGACCTTAATCATTAACAAGAAATATCTTTAAAAAAGATATACGGCATTGATTGTGGTTGGATTTGGTGAAAGGTAAAGTGTTCAATGAATGAGATCAAAGATAGCGAATGTTTTTTCTGTGCAGTTCTTAGCAGCATGACAAGCAGTACGTGATGTTACGCGGAGTTTTCGCGGCTTATTTTACATTATTACATATTGCTGGTCATAAACCTATGATACAAAACAGAAAACCAAAAGAAGAATGGAAGTGAAATTAAAACATTAAGTCAACCGGCCACACGCGAAGTATCCGTATACATTTTTTAATATTCATACGCGCGTTCTTCGAACAAACCTGTTTTAGTGGTTTGTCGATTATTAGCAGTATCGAGAATCATCGCGCTCGTGCTTAATACATTAGTCAATATGGTGGAATAAGTCTTTTTAAATTAATCAAAAACATTCTGTTTTTCATTTTATTGTTGAAAACACATTAAGAATCTAGTATTGACATACCATAATTACATCGCTGAATATTGTCATGTAACACATTTCTGGTCTAAAGAAAATTCCACAGTCCAGGTTACATGCCAGATAATTGAGTCAGATATACTTCAGCCCTTATCAGCAATACACTAATGGTCTGGAGCTGTTAATGAGATAACATACTGAGATTGACCCTTTGGGAAGGTTAACCCGAGAAAGCTAACCACAAGTCTTCCAGATAACCCAAACACTTCACCTAGTTAACGCGATTGCGTCTATATTATATAACGATTATTTCACTGGCCGCGAAGTGACCCTTATACTGGCGATGACAATCCTCCGAAAACAGAAGGTAAACGCACAAACTGCATTGATGTCGAGAGTGATGTTGAGTGTAAAACTGTTCTATCTACGAAGCCTTTTGATTAGAGATAAAATTGTTTCATGCAGTAAAACAGTGTTACAAAGACGCGTCCATGTTTCCAATGTTCTGGTGGTATGTTCTAATCAGCCAATTGAATAAATAGAGTGTATTTATTCGTTTCTAGCTGCGGGAAATTTTATTTGAATTTTATTGGATACTTACAAAGGTAAGGAAAGGTGAAAAGCTGGCTTTTACAGCTACGCCGAATAACTTACATGATCACAGATTTTGGCATGCTTTGAAGTTTGTGTTTAAATGCTTTAAATTGATAAATGTAAACAGCAGGACTAAAGAGCTCCAGTAAGTATGATATTAAAGAAAGAAAAAAAAGTTAACCCCGCCTGGGATCGAACCACTGACAATTGTATTATGAACCAACTCGGTAATTGCTGATGATACTGATAACAAAAATATTGAGTTGTGATAATAGCATTATCGGTGTTGCTATAAATATATCCTCGTTAAATAAACTGCCGCAACACGCCTTAAGACCATTATTGTTATTTGGTAATATAATAATGACCTATGGGAGTAATTGTGTCAGATCCAAACTAAAGGCACGTTTTGCACATGTGCTGATTATAAAATGCATACAAATGCTTATTGTTAAATGTATATCCACAATGTACAGGGTACACGGACACACACCACAAGCAGTTTCTTATTTTAATTTGTTGAACATTTTAATATATTTGCAAATAAATAATTCAACGATGAGTTTTCACGCAGCATAAAACAGCTTAGACAGGTAAACCGCACGACGTTTGAATACGGCTTGTCATAAATACGCGAATATCAATTGTTTGAATACGTTGGTGTCTCGTAATAGTATAACTGTTGCGTATACACGTTCATTTGCTGAAGCACCATTTCTTATTAGTTTAAGGACTTTAACAAAATTGCTTCGTATGCTATATTACGCTAAATAAGCGCTGCTGACAATAATTCTTATAAACGGGACATATACTTTAACACCAAAATAGCAAAAGAGGCAATTAATAATAAAACCTAACTACATTAGCTATGTCTTAAAATAGCACAATCATAGTATATAAGACATACATTACATGGAACGAATTATACGAAATTATTCTAGAGACACTTTTTATGAACGGAAAATGATAATGGCTATGAATCTTAATAATCCTGTTGTAATTAATTAAACTAATTTTTTAATCGGTGAAGCAATTATTTATAAGATAATTAAGTACTAGCGCTTAACTAGATACATGTAATTAGAAAATAATCCACGTGGTCGGAAAAATTAAAATCGTCATCTAACTTTGCTCAGCACACAGTATCATAACCAATGAAATTGAGATCACCGAACTACAGTTACAAACGGGACATATATGAAAAACAAGTCTTTCAATATCGCTGTATTTTTAACTGCCATTGTGAATTCAGCCGTTGCCAAATAATTCATTGCAATACTAAAGGAAATACCAGACAAATTCACCATCTTATTAAAATCATTTAACGGCGATGGCTTGGAAGAAAATAAAACGTGCAATAAAAAAGAGCACGATGACGATACAAATGAACGAATTGAAAGTTACCGTACACGCCAAAAATAGCTATAAGTGTTGGCGAAAATAGTCTGCATCGCAAAGAAACTGTATATAAATATCTCATACGCATTTGCAATACACTCACAAAACATTAATGCTAAATAAATAGAAATGGAGTGACTGACATGACAGTGTTGAGTCAAAGATAGTTTTGTTGAAATCCGCATACATGAGTGTCAAATCTCACAAATGAAAACACATTTGCTATTGTTTATACCGCAAATAATATTGACATCATCATGACAGTTGTTATTCGTTATAAATAAGAATTGAGAAGCAATATATTCCAATTCATTGAGAAATGTGTTCCAGCAAACATTGAAGTCTGAAACGATATACAAGTGCCATAGAAACTTCAAACATGATGTTGGTTGTTAAAACATCAAGATCATGCCGCGTTGACTGAGGTAAGGGGAGGTTATGTCGCCGATTTTTTTCTTTATTTGTTAATGATCTTGAACTTTACCTTCAAAATAACATTAACTATGGTTTATGTATAGCCGATATTGTTTTGATTTTATTATCATTTGCCGACGACATGGCCATTTTAGGCAAGTCACCTGCTGAAGTCCAATCACATTTAGATAAATTATTTGCATACTGCAATGTTTTGGGCTAAATGTTAACACTTCAAAAACTAAAATAATGGTATTTTGGAAAAGAGAAGGATTACAAGAAAATGAAGCAATGGTCATACATGGCAATGATATTGTAGTTGTTGATAACGTTATCTATTTACGCACGGTGTTGAAATATATTGAAGTTTTAAATTAAACCAAGAACATTTGGTTGGTAAAGCCCTAAATGCATTGAATTCATTATTAATTAACTGTCATGACTTTGATTTAAAACCAAAAATACTCTATCAGTTGTTTAACTCCTTTGTGGGTTATATAATAAAGTATGCTTCATAAGAGTGGGGTTTCACGAAGTCAGATAATATTGAACGCATAATTTTAAAATTTTGCAAACGATTGCTTCACATTAAAATAAATACATGTAATGCTGTTGTTTATGGAGAATTGGGTAGATACCCATTGTTTGTAAACAGGTATGTTAAAATTATAGAGTTTTGGTTTAAAATTCTTAACAATGAAACAATTATTATGCAAATTGTTTACAAACAAGCTTTAAACGATTGTAATAAAGGTTTTTAAAATTGGATCACAAATTTTAAGAAGATGTTAAATAATTATGGATTTGGTTATGTATTTGAAAATCCAAACGTTGCGCAAGTAAATAATTTTGTTAGAGAGTTCAAAGGCAGACTTGTTGACAATTTTAAACCAGAATGGTGTGGTAAAATGAATAACAGTTATGTATTAGATATGTATAAAATGTGTAAATCCTCTTTGGAATATGAAGACTTTTTAGACTTACTTCCTGGACGTCTGCGTTTATTTTTGTAAGATTTAGAGTCTCTGCACATCCACTGAGAATCCAAACTGGCAGATATGCTCAGAACAACATTCCACGAAATGAGCGTTATAGTTTGTGTTGAAATTCCGTTGATTTAGAAGACGAATACCATTTTATATGTATATGCCACTGTTATATAGACTTAAGAAAAAGATATACTAGTCGTAAATTTTATATTAACCCATCTGTGGATAAATTCCAAGAGTTATTAGTTTTCAGTGATAGATTAGTAATTTCAAAAGTATGTAAATATATAAAAAAAAAGCTTTAGTCATAACAAATACATTACTAAATAATATTGTTTGATAGATTTCATCACTCCGGGTAGAACTTACGCGTTGTTGACATATATTGTGTTTATTTGTATTTGTATTTTGTAATTGATTTTTATGTTACATAATGTTACAAGGTTTTTTTCTTCAACCTAGTGACCTAGTTTTTGACCCGACACAAACTAGTTTCAAACTCGGCCGAGATTTTATTAGGGCAAAGCTTCTGACCAAGTTTCATGAAGATGGGACAAGAAATGTGGTCTCTTGAGTGTTTACGAGCAAATGTTAACGGACGGACGAACGGAAGTACGACGGACAAAGACTGGTCGGAAAAGCTCACCTGAGCAATCCGGTGAGCTAAAAATGGCATCGTATGAACCAGTAGTAATAGTTTAAGCATCATTGAAGCCTAATACGCATTCATCTATTATTATTTTGGGCACTAATAATTTTACCGTATGATTACCCTACATAAAAATGCTGATTTGTTTCTAACTTGGTAACTGGCGACACACATTTTCAAGTATATTACATTAAATTTGGCATATATATTAATACAAATGGCATTGTATGAACATGTCGTCAAAGTATAAGCATAGAAGCATAATACGCATTCATCTATTATAATTTGGGCTCATACCATTTTACCGTGTTAGCACCATATATCAAATTGCAGATATTTTTAATATTCACCACATGCCCACAGGCATTTTCATTAAGATCTCAGGAAAATAGACCTATATATTAATACACATGATGGCATCTAAAGAACATGTTATCATAGTTAAACATGGTTCCCAGCCAACCTGTAAATCAGGGAAAACCTGGAAAAAGACTTCTACTTTTTCCAGTCAGGGAAAAGTCAGGGAATTTGGGAAAAGATCATGAAATCAGGGAAAATCAGGGAAATTTGTTTGGTAAGACTTTCCCGACTAGAGTCGAGAAGTCCATACAATTAAAACAGCAAATTATTTCCTATGCATGGCTATGGTGACTTTGTAGTATACATGTAGCTTAGTTATGTCTGCAACTGCTATTTATTCAGGGTGTCTAAAACAAGAAATAGGTCGAAATTATGATCCTGGAAGCTTTATATTCCATCAGGGAAAATAAGGGAATTTTGTTCATACAAAAAGCTGGGAACCCTGTAATGAAGCAATATAGAGGCATAAAATGCATCGTTCTATTATGATATGTCCATAAATAATTTCACTTAGTGATAACCCAGCTTGAATATGAGGATTTGTTGAATACTTTATGCTAACCAACATACATTTTTAGTCGTGTATCAGGATTCAATACCTATACCTTTGTGAAAATGGCATCGGAAGAACATTTGTTCATTGCACTAGATGGAATGAAACATTATATCTATCCATCTTATAGTTTATTGCAGTTTCAGTATTATTCTGTCTATAAACGATTTCAACATGATATAATTATAAATCATTGCTAGCAAACGTAACAAAAATTAAAAATAGACGGTTTATTTTTTCCCATTTATGTATTTATATCTATGTATACATCTTTTGTTGTAAACAGTTATGCAACATGTGTCAGAAAACGCCCAGTACAAATATATGGACGGAATGATTTTCTCACTTATGTGGGTGTATGTTGGCTCCACTTCACACGATACAGTCATTGTAGTTTAATTGAAAAACGCATCTTACAATGTGAGATGAGTTCTTGGTTCAAGCTCAGCAGTGGCCTATCATGTGTGATATACAGAGCCATTATGATTAAATATACACAGTAATCTATTAAAACAATACAATTCAATATAAGGAATAATGTTAAAGGGGCATTGCTGCTTAGCCATTGTTTGGCATTTGTGGGATTGTATTGTGATTTCTGGCCAAATTTGACATTGAATAACAGGGTTTATGTACATCCCAAGCACAAATGCTTCTAAATTTGTAAAAAACAATTCGAAGTGTGCAGAGTATTAAAAATTTGCAAATTTCTGATGTCTAAAAGTCATTAAATGCCACTTAAAGTTTACATTTTTTGTACAAAATGACCCATTTTGTGCTGTCCATTATTGATTAAATTGTACGCTGTCAGATCGAAAACCGCTCATTCTGTAGCTTAATTGGACTATATTCTATAATGCGGCCAAGTTTCAGCAGATTCTGCCCAGTGGTTCTAATTGTATACGCCGTGCCTAGCTTTTATTGAGCATTACTCACTGACTTATGCATATGAGCTCGGCTGTTTTCGGAGAATACCTGAGGTATTGTCATAGCCAGCTCATCGTGTCGTGTCATGTCTTTTCGCCGTCTGGCGTCCGCCATGCTAAAACCTTAACATTGACCCATTGTCCCCACAATTTTCGTACCCACATTTTTTTTCGTAACGAAAATGTTCGTACCCACATTTGTTTTGTACCCAAAATGTGTGTTCCCACTTTTTTCTTTCCAAACATTTTCGAACCCACATTTTTAGCTCGACTATTATATGAAATATATATAGTGGAGCTATCCTATTCACCCCGGCTTCGGCGTTCGCGTGCAAATGCTGAAGTTTGCGTACTACCCCAAATATTTCCTATGTCCCTTGACATATTGCTTTCATATTTTGCATACTTGTTTACGAACATGACCCCAACCTATAAAAAGAGCAAACAACTGTATCAAGCATTTTGACAGAATATGCATATTTTTTATAAATCTATGTTGAAGTTTGCTTACTACCACAAATATTTCCCATGACCTTCGACATATTGCTTTTATTTATTGCATACTTGTTTACCAACATGACCCCAACCTATAGAAAAGGCAGACCACTGTACCAAGCATTTTGACAGAATTATTGCCCATTTTATACTTAGAATATGCATATTATTGATAATTCTATGTTAAAGTTTGCTACTAACCCAAATATTTCCTATGCCTCTTGATATATTGCTTTATATTTTGCATACTTGTTTACCAACATGACCCCAACCTATAAACAGGAGCAGACCACTGTATCAAGCATTTTGACAGAATTATTGCCCCTTTTATACTTAGAATATGAATATTATTGATAAATGTATGTTAATGTCTGCGTACTACCCCAAATATTTCCTTTGTCCCTTGACATATTGCTTTCATATTTTGCATACTTGTTTACCAACATGACCCCAACCTATAAAAAAGAGCAGACAACTATCAAGCATTTTTACAGAATTATTTCCCCTTTTATACTTAGATAATTAAACATTTTGCTTACATTGCCCAAACTTCTTTATCTATGAATATATTGAATTTATAATGAATATAAATTATTAATAATTTTACAAAACAACACTTACCTAAATACCACAATGGATTCCACCCAAACAATACCCCCGCCCCAATTATTTAAATTTGTTTTCCTTTTTTAATTTTTGAAAGATCATCTTATAAATGACCGCACCCCCCATTATACCCCCTTCTCAAACCCCCTACCCTCCCCTCCCCCAAACAAAAATTTTTTTTCCTTTTTTATTTTTGAAACATCGTCTAATAAATGACCACACCCCACATTATACCATCCTCTTAATCCCCCTACCCCCCCCCCCCGAATAATTATTTTTGTTCCCCCTTTTTTATCTTTGAAAGATCATCTTATTAATTATTGAATATAAAACATGTCCCCATAATGGCTAACGTTATACTGTCAAGCACTCGAATAGTCAATCGCGCTGTCCTCTTACAGCTCTTGTTTAGTCCCCACTCGTTCCATCCCGCGAAACCCTTAAGGTGTCGCAACTCTAGTTGCATAATGTTATGTTGTTACTCGTATTCACGTGACAGAACATAATTTGTATATTTGAGTTAAAGACGATGTACTGTTGCAGAAGTATATCTGTCTGTTAACCCTATCGTCCTTATAAACCAGGATATGGTAATCATTATTGTGGTACACCTATTTAAACAAATACTTTATCAAATAAAGATATTGGTGTGTATGTGTATATAACGAAAAATGTTATATCGATGATATATGGCAGATTTTCAATTACTGCTTTTAGTTTCATGTTAGTGTTTTTGTTTGTTTCTATTATTCGTCTATTCTTAACATAAAAAAATTGTTCGCGTTTTTACGACTAGTACAATGAAATTGATTCATGAACGATACAATAAAAAAGATGCAAATACATTTTTGAAATATGTGTATCGTATACGAAATTTATTGCATTCGCTCTCGATAGCAATCCGTCACGCTTCACATAAATAACGAAACTGTGTGATATTGTGTTAGTTAGTCGGAATGAGATTTCAAATGTTCACTGGATGATGATATGCATGGCAACCGGAAATTAGATAATAAATGTGTTATGCAATACATGGCAATAAAACAGAAGCGTGTTCACAACGTCAAGTCACTAGGTTGGCACTATACCACTAAATCGCTTGCATCGTCTTTGGCTTGTTATTCGATACAGGAAATGCTGAGTCGATAATATTGTCTGGTTGTGCAAGTTTTTGGGAAAGATAAAATTATATTTTACAAAATAGTAATCATCAGACAATTGTTTGCACGAGCATCACCAGTGCATATTTAATTCCGATAGATGACTTTCGTTGAAACGGTTGCGCCCCAAAGTTTCGTTGACCTGAAGATCCACACTATGTTTTGTCATCGAAGTATAAAAACGTGTTGCATATACAGCTGTTTTTATGGACTTAATGACGGGCCTGTCACTAAAATAAGACAAAGGCAAAATAAATAAAAGCCCATCCAATGTATTATATTTTCAAATAGCGAGACACATATAGGTGACTTATCAAATTAATAGAATGGCAGAGCAAATTTACGTTAATGGTAAATGCATATGAATCGGAATAGCCATGTCTTAAATAATACGAAACCACATGTTAACGGCGACGAAATTTAGAAAATGATGTTAAGGCACGTTTCCTGATGAATGACATAAGTAATTAATATATATATATATATATATATATATATTGGGATAAATTTGAGAGCAATACAAATGGAAGTTATAGAGTGGAATGGATGATAACATGAATTGGATGATTAAAATGTATTCACTAGCTTGTCATTTTCATCTGCCATCTTAGATAATATCAATTTTGAATTATTCATTACGGTACATTTTGACTTATCCAGAAAGAAGACCCGTGAATCTTGTTAACGGTTAATGATCGGAATGAACTAAGTATGCATGGTAATGCAATCTGAAATAAAATACGCTATTGAAATGTTAAGGAATGAGTCGTTGGTGTCCGAATATACAAAAAAGAAAGTGCAGGTACCATTTGGCAGCAAATTATGTGTCTTGAAGTGTGATATCCGAGTCGCCTTGGTTAACACAAAACACATTTATTTATTTAAGGCAAGGATGCATTTTAGTGTGTGTTTTTTTTTCGATTTTCGTCCTACTGCAAATTCACTCGATACATCACTATCACAAGAAATTTCATTCGATTCCGGTAAAGTAACCATAACTCGTTTTAACTTTTTTCCTGAAACGTTCAGTTGTTTACCGTATTTTTACGTTACGGCATATGAGGTTGTGTGTCTGAATATGTACCTATATATGCATCAGTTAGCCTATTTTAATGTATGGCCTATCAACGGACAATATAAAGCAGGGTAAATTTAATTAGCTAACACATTAAATAAATATTAAATGAATTTAAATAGTATGCGAACATATACATTTTGTACATTGGATTCGCATCAGTTCTGCTGACAATTTTCCTAGCACAGAGAGCATAAATATGATCGGAATGTTTGGGATATTCACTGATAAGGGTTGCTGCACATCGTCAGGGACATACATCTGACTTGCACATCTTAGACTCGCATACTGCATGAAATTTGAATAATGCATTGCATATTTTGAAACGGAGACCCATCACGGATCTACTTATCATAAACTCTATCATAAATATGTGGTTCGAAACTGCCATAATTGTAGATAAATGTTGCAAACATTAATATATGTATGTCGCAGTTTTTTAAAATGTTGAGAAACATGAAATCAGTTGAATTGAAACGGAATAAGATAACAAAAACGGTGAATTTTGCATTCGTTTCTTATTAATAAAAGACAATATGTCTTACGTGCCAAGGGCGTTCGTCTGGTTATCAAACTATGGCGTGCATAGTACACAATCACATGTTCCCTTAAATTGTGTTGAAGATTCCATAACAATGTATATACGCAAGAAAGCGGAAACGGCAAATTTTGCATTGTTTTGGTAAAAATATACGGTAATTACTCTGAGACTCCTTTTGAAATTTTCTTGTTATCGTATTATGTCTCTATTCTATGCCATAATAGAAATTAAGAAGTTCGAAGAAGTTTTAAGGAAAACTGCAACACGTAGAGAGCGACAAAGACGAATGAAGCATTTTTGTAGAAATAGAAACAGTTACGATGGTGCAATTTGCTTGTTATCAACCTCGGCCTTATCTTGTTGTCATCTAAAATTAGAAGACAGTTTGGGGATTTGCGATGACCACCGAAGGACTTGGAAAGAATGGTTGCGAATTTCGTATTGCTTTCTTATAAATTAATGGTCTAAGGTTAATGGGCTGGTCATTGAACTTTGTCTAGATTTATCAACACACATGTCAAGAAAATTAAAACATTCATTTACAACCATGTATCTACTTAACAACGTAAACAATATCATATGGTGCATGTTTACTTCATGCGTAAATGATGATAATTTAATTAAATTATATTATTATAACCGACATCAAAGTAGTAGTTTTGTAACAATTGAAATATACAGCGTGTTTCCCGACCAACAATAATATTATTTATAACAACAAAATTGAACATTATATTAAATTCCAAGTGCATTTGTATGACTGTATACAAATGTATAATTTTACTATGGATCATGTCCTATGACAATTATATGTTATATGTCTGTTCATGGAGATCTGCTATGCTGGAAACGAGTGCATATTTAATTTACATGGTTTATTTATGTATGATAACGTTTCAAAAAATGTGATTATAAAGTCACCAGTTAATACCGGATCGCGTAATTAAACAATAAAAACATTTACCTTACATTGTGTGAATGTATATTTCGTAATGAGAATATTAACTTTTATTGAATAACGTTCAATGTCACTATAGCATTTACCTATTAGGGGCGTTTGTTGTAAATACGTAGTATAATGAATAACACTTTATAATTGGAATTATAATATGCATACGGAAATTACATGTTACTCGTCCAGGTAATATCACTTCCTTTTACTAACAATGCGAATTTGATCATTATATATATATGTGTGTGTACATGCAACATGAATGACACCTTGATGAACATTAACACATATAGTTACCAGTATGGTATATTTAAAATAGTTTTCTGATATTGTTTTCTAGAGATGTGCTATAATTTCTTCCTCAGACAAAATCGTAATGACTAATCACATGTTGTTCCATAAATTCTCTTTTTAGGGGAAAACCATACACGTACTAATTTCATAAAAGTGTAATGCAAAAGTGTGACAACATAACGACGTTACAATTTTATTTGTGCTTATGGTTTGTGCACTGCTATATACTCAAGGTATTTGTGTATAAGTTAAGTAAATTATTATTATAATTGTATATATTTAGCACTATGTATTGTCTAAGCACTTCATTAATGTGAGTTTCTGATAATAATTTGCGATGCTTCGAATACAAATGGTATTCAATATTGCAATTCGGTAAACAACACCAACAAAAACAAGTAAGAATCCTCTCTCGAAAGTCCACATGGTCATGCTAAAACATGTGATTTACGTCACATTAACTACTTCACTCGAGATATGCGTTATCAGCTGAATCGGAACACAAGTAGGGAAAGCTGGTTCAGTAATGCATTATGGGTTAATGCAATCCTACTTGCAAAATCCGCGAACACGATTGGGAGGTCTCTGTTCCAAGGCAGACATTGCTATTCTAAAATGTAGATTTTAACTTTCAAAAAATGCTAGACACATGCTTGTGGAATATCATAGGTGAATTTGCAATAATTACTGGTATATTAGCGTATAAACCGAAGTCATTGTACATGTAATTATAACATCATACACTGTACTTTTATGCATAGTCCTTTATATGTATTATTTTTTTGTATAATTCATACAACTAATGACATGATTTTACGGGCCCATTGACTGTCATGATACTCCAAACGCGTATTAAATAACACACATATATAACAAGACAACACAGTGGTGTTCATGCATGTTTAAGGCACAAAAACATTAATAATATTCACATGGTGAAGTCAAAGTCCTATAATATGTTTGCACATGAATGCTACTTATAAACATACAAACATACATTGATCATTTAGGGATCGTACAGTTTTATTTAAGTGCAATTACAATACGAATTGCTCTGCATTAAACCTTTAAAAAAGCATGCACCTTTTCTGTGTAAAAGTATGATAAAAAATAAGTTGTGCGAAACATGTCGTTTTACCTAGAGCTGGTCAAACTGCTGTAAATCGTGAAAAGTATCATTAATACTATGGAGGTGTTTATTGTCATTTGATAGATTAAATTTAAAAATGGTCAATACTAATAACAATGGTCAATACTTATAACTGTCAGAGCTGTAAGAGTAAGGCAGGCTTTGCATATTTGTATTTTATATGAATAAAGTATACATATACATGCTTAATAAGACATTTGTGCCCATAAAAGACTAAATAACCTAGATAAACATACTAAAACTTGTGGTCGTTCAATCGGTTAAAAACTGGAAGACATTTTAAAAGAAATTGTGTTTTACTTGAGTACGCATACAGCTAAAGAGAGCTTAACAAGCCACCTGACCGACATTTGAAAGATGCAGTATGCGTTTGAAAACCGTAATATAACTTATGGATATAACAAAAACGCAGATTTTAAGACCCGTTGGTGTCCCGTAAAAGTATAATTGCTCATTGAGCTGGAACGTCATGTGTAGTTTATTAGATATATGCCATTGCACAATACAGCATAAGCCAGAAATCATTTGAAATCGAATCGTGACTAAAGTTTCCTCTACTTACAACAGCGTAATGACGGAAGATAAATGTACCAAACATAAGTCACAGATGCAACATGCATTACATGATGAATACGCCATTCAATGGATATTAATTGTCATCTGTAATCGTATATAACGCTCATGATAATAATAAAGTACAATAGTGAAAACATTTCTAGACATAATGCTTTTATTATTATCGTTAACGGCAACGACCAGCATCATCAATAATTGAAAAATAATTATAATGTTCGCATTAAAAACACATTGGCAGTAATGACGAACAAACCATTTGTTTTTTCGTACACCATATTACGACTGCAACTTCACATTTCAGCTGAAAAGATGATTCAGAAAAACGACAGGCGACTCATGGTGCCGGCAAACTGACGCGACATATATATGAAGAAAAATTCATCCAATATCAATGTGCTGTTCACTGCAATCGTGTATTCAACCGTTGTCAAATAATTCAGTGCAATACTGAAGAAATTACCAGACATATTTATCACATTATTATTATTATTAACGTCAATGGATTCGAAGCAAATAACACGTGCAATAAAACGCATTTACAACAAACACACAAAACACTTAATAAAAAATACACCTGGAATTACTGCCATGAAACTGTTGATTCAAAAGTAGTGTTGTTAAATCAGCATACATGAGTGTTAAATCTCACAAATGGAAACACATTTGCAATTGTTTATACCGCAAATGATATTGCCATCAACATGACCATTGTTATTAATTATAAATTAGAAATTAGAAGCAAATTATCTAAGTTCATTGAAAAATGTGTCCCAGTAAACATTGAAGTCTAAAACGATAAACAAGTGCCATAGAAACTTCAAACCTGAAATTGGTTGTTCAAACATCAGGATTATGCCGCTTCTATGCTAGATGTATATAGTTTGGTATTCGTGTGCAAATAACATAGTGCATTACACTGTATCACTGTAAAATAGCAATTATTTTCATAACCAACGCATTAGCTTCCAAGCTTTACTTCTCAGAGTATACATGTGAACACCGATTTAAGAACAATTAATGAAAACCTAAGACAATGTATGCATTGATAGACAAGAGTATTCGCCAAATACATCGTTCTCATTAATGAGTATATGATGATCACTATGCTGGAACACATGTTTAAACAAATACTATATAAGTCTTAATTAAGAGAATTGCTCGTTATCAAATGCTGTAATTCATGTTTATATGTGCATCACGAAACATGTTGCATCGATGACATATTGCAGACTTTTAATTGCTGCCCTCTGGTTTCGTGTTATGTTTGTGTGTTTTATTCTATTCTTCGTTTATTCTTAAACATAAAAATAGTTCGCGTCTTTACGACTAAGTACAGTGAAATTAATGAATACATTTATTGAAATCTGTATATCGTATCCGAACTTTTATTGAATTCGCTTTCGATAGCAATCCATCACGCTTAAAAAATAACTAAAATGTGTGATATTGTGTTAGTTAGTCTTAATGAGATTTCATATTTTCTTTGAATGATGTTGTGCATGGCAACCGGAAAATAGATAATACATTGGTAAAAAATACATGCAAATAAAAAGAAGCGTGTTCACAACGTAAAGTCGCAAGTTTGGAAAACGAACACTGAATCGCTTGCATCGTCTTGGGAATATGTTATTCGATATAGGGAATGTTGAGTCGAAAACATTGTCTTGTTGTTCACGTCTTTTGAAAATGAAATCTAAATTCTACAAAATATGTATCACCATACTGGTATTTGAATGAAAAAACACCAGTGCATATTTAATTCCGGTAGATGACTTTTGTTGGAGCTGTTAGGACCCCAAGTTCGTTGACATGAAGCTCCACACTTAAAGTTTTTGTTTTATCGAAATATTCAAACGTGTGTGTATATAAAGCGTTGTAAATCCACTTAATGACGAGCCTGTCACTATAAATAAAAGAATTTTCAATACATTATATTTGCACATAGCGAGACGTATATAGGTGAAGTATTAAATTAATAAAATGCCAGAGCCAATTTACCTAAATGATAAAAATATATGAATCGGAATAGTCATGTCTTAAAATATACCGAACATTCACGTCATCGGCGAAGAAATTTAGAAAATGATGTTAACGCACATATCCTTAGAAATGGCATAAGACATTAATGTATATATTAGGATGATATTTGAGAGCAAAAATTATGTCAATTACAGAGTCGAAGATAATTGGATGATTACAGGTTATTCACTATCTGGTCATGTCATCTGTCATCTAAGATTACATCAATTTTCATTATTCAGTTCGGTACATCTTGCTTAACCAGACAGACACAATGTCTGATTTTTGTTAACGGTGACTGATCCGCATACAAAAAATATGCATGATAATAAAATCCAAAACAAATGATATGGCAATATTATAAGAATCATTCGTGTGTGTCAGAATAAACAAATATAGAGAGTACACGTGGTATGTTGGTTGGCGGCGAATACGGTGTATTTAATTGTGATATCCGAATCCCCTTGGCAAACAAATTACAATTTATTTATTTCCAGCAAAGATTCATGTTACTGTGCATTTGTTTTTGTTTTCTAATTTTGTCATACTGACCATTATCTTGATGCATAGCTATCGATCTACACAATTTCTTAATCACGAGAAATACAAAAAATTCTGTAGATTCCGGAAATGTACTATGAACTCGTATTAACTGTTTTCCTGATAAGTTTACTTGTTTACCGTATGTATACGGTACGGCTAATGGATTTATGCACCTCCACATTTATCTACATATGCGTCATTATACACATCTGGTTAATTTTGCCTATTTTACAGTTTGACCGGTAAACGAACAACATAAAGCAGGGCAATTTTGGTATACAACTTACAGATAAATTACATAAATGTATTTGGTGTACGAAAAAATACATTGTGTACCTCGGAATCGCATAAGTTCTGCTTACAATTTTCCTAGCACAGAAAACATAAATATGAACGGAAACTTATTTTTAATGTCTTGGATATAAATCACTGATCAGGTTGTTGCTCATCTACATGGATATACATCTTTCTTGGACATTTTAGACTCGTATACTGCATGCAATTTGAATAATGCATTGCATATTTTGAAACGGAGACCCACCACGGATCTACTTATCATGAACTCAATCATGAACATTTGATGTCGAAATTGTCTGAATTGTAGACAAATGTCATAAGCATAAATATATGTGTGCAAAATATAACCGATATCTGATAAGTTTTTAACAATTGTGTGAAACATGAAATTAATTAGATTGACACGGGATAAGATAACGAATACGGTAAATAATTCATTCGTTTCGTATACATAAAAGGAAATATGTTTCAAGTGCAACGGGCGTTCGGCTGGTTATCCAACGAAGGGGTGTATTTTACAAAAATTAATATTCCCCGGGAAATTGTGGTCAAGATTCCATGAAAATTTGTATGAGTAAGAAATAGGAAACTCGAATTTGGCATTTGGTTTTGGTATACACACACGGACAATTACTCAGAGGCTCCTTGTGCAATGTGCTGGTTATCGATCTTTGTATCTGTTGTATGCCAACATACAATTCCAGAATGATCGGCGACGTTTAAGAAAAACTGCAACACGCAGAAATCGACAACGGCAAATGAAGCATTTTTGTAGAAATAAAAGGCAATACAATTGAAGAGCATGGTGCAAATGGCTGGTTATTTACCACGTCTTTAATTTGTTGTCATCTAGAAGTTGAAGTCAGTTTGGGGACTATGGATGAAAACTGAACGACTTTGTGAGTATGGCGACGAATTTCGTAATGTTTTCTAATACATAAAAGGTCTACGTGAATGGATTGGTCATTAAACTTTGTTTCCTTTTATCAACACGCATATCAAGAACAGTAAATCACTCATTTACACTCATGTTCCTGCTTAACAACGGTAACATTGTCATATTGTGCATGTTTCTTTATGAATGAATGCATACTAGTTACCTACACACAAATCAAGTATCTCCTTTTGGTGTTTTTGGTATGCGAAAAGAGATGTATTGAACTGACCGAACATATGTTTACATTTATACATGTATAATACACCATTTGTAAATCTTTGTTTTTAAAGTTTGAATAGTCCATTATATCTTAAGCGAGTCTGCTCGAAACAAGGGTAACACAACTTAAAACAAATAATTTGAGGTGAACGGATACTCTTGGATAGTTTGAGTCACGAACTTATAAGCGCATATAACCGACGTCAACTTCACAAATCGGAATCATACGCATATCTCAAGCCATTGGCTACGAACTTCAAAGGATGTATTAAAAGAACATATAGTATTTGTCCAGGTAAAACCACTTTGTATAACTTAAAAAGCGAACTTAATAAAAAAAATATAGATATAAGTTTAATACGAATCAACAAACGTATTATAAGAAAATATGGAGTAGTTCGAATACGAATCACGCCCTGATACAAATTTACAAACAAGGTATACATTATGGTAACTTTTATAGTTTTCTTATCTTGTTTTCTAGAGATACGTGCTCTGATTTCTTCCTCAGACAAAATTGTAATGACTAATCGTTATGACTGGTCAATAAATTGTCTTTTTTTGAGGAAACAACACAGGGAAATATTGCATAAAAGTGCAATGCTTAAGTGTGAGTACAAAATGACGCTGCAATCTTATTTGTGTTTATACTTTGTGAACTGCTATATACTTAATGTATGTTTGTTTTAGTGTAGTAAATACTTATTATTATTGTATATATGAAACACTATGTATTGTGTTACCACTTCATTAAAGTGAGTTAATGATAACAATTTGAATAAGGTTTCGAATAAAAAATGATATTCAATAATGCAATTGGATAAACACTACCAAATAAAAACAAGTAAGAATCCTCTCTAGAAAGTCCACATGGTCATGCTGAAACTTGTGACTTAGGTCACATTAACTACTTCACACGAGAAGCTGAATGAAAGCTAAAAGCTCGGAAAGCTGGTTCCGTAATGCATTATGGTATAATGCAAGCCAGCTTGCAAAATCCGCGAACACAATTGGGAGGTCTCTCTGTTCCAAGATAGACATTTTTTTCTATTAACATGATTAAAAAATCTCATTCGTAATCATGATACTCAACTTGCATTTAAAAAAACAAAAAGATATAACAAGACACCAAAGTTGTGTTCATGCATTTTAAGACAAAACAGCATTTATAAAATTCAGATGAAGAAGCCGAATTCCTATTTTATGTTTGCAAATGAATGATACATATGTACTTCAACATACTAGATCATTTAGAGTTAGAACAGCTCAAGTAAATGTTTACTATTAAAAAAAATAATGAAAATGTTTTGTTTAAATGGGTTTTTTATATCATCATAAAATTATAAGATACAATATTACAAAACAGAATATCATATTTGAAATTGTGTAAATATTGTATAAAAACACAACGTTTTGATACTTACTTGATAGTTTATGTGGGATAATAAACCAACATTAATTGTCTTGCCATATATGAAGTGTGTATGCATACCGTGGTTCTATCAGAAAATGTGTTACCAAGTTGTGCATTTTTGTTTCTTTGAGCGGAACAGTTCGGTATCCGTTTTGTGTGTATTATTCGAATATTGTTTTTGTGAAACTATGTGTTCTTTTTCAAATTTATTTTCAATGACACTATGTGTTCGTCCAAACTTGTTCATTAACCCTATTATGTGTGCTTTAAAATACCTATTTCAATGATTGTATTATATATGTTGTTCGCTTGGATGTTAGATATGTATTATAGGGCCTGTTCGCGTCTTCTCATCCATTTGAAAGGATTTTGTGCTTGTGTGTCCAATCATTCCATGTTTTCCTCTACCTTTTCATAGGGTGGAATTGATGTTATTAATGTATTATAGCTCATAACGTCCCTGGTATCAATTTCGTTTATGTACTTTTAAAATTAATCATGTACATAACATTTATTCAAAAACCGCAAGAGTAGTATAGAACAACTCTTTGTAGTATTTATTGGCCTTTTGCTGTTATATCGTTATTGTTCTAAAGTACGTCAATAATATCGCTAGTTCTTTTTGTGCTGAACTGTTTCCAAGCTTAATACAAAGCCACAAATTAAATGCAATAAATACGAAAATAATTCCTAAGCGTCTGGTTAAAAGAAACCCTTACGCATCAAGTTTCAATAATAAAAACGGGATGACCCGCGCTGTCTCGCCATTAGTCGCGTCTTGCTGCAGATAATTGAGGTGCGAGCAGCGACAATAAAAGGTCGATGTTCGGGAAGGGAAAACCTTGGTTCGTCAAAAGACATCATAAGTTTCATCTCCGTTGCAACATGTCTTTACTACGAAAATACCGGCAGGCAGCATTTTGAATTATTGATAATTCTTGTAGCAGAAGTTGACATTTTATTAAAGGCAATTTACAATTTTAAAGTATTAGTATTGTCAGCAGGAAAGTTACTTTTCTCGTTTCATGTGACATGACGTATATGACCAAGTGCAAATAAGTCCCATAAGGGACAGATCTACCGTAGCAGGTGTGCATTTGATTCACAAAGTAACTTACGTACAATACAATTCATACCAAAATCGACAACGATCCTATCAGGGTCAAAATCGACGACTTAATGTACACCAGCGTTGTTTTCATCGGTGTTATTTGTTGGAATTGATTGACGAATAATATTATCGTCTCCGTCGTAAATGTTGCCCCAATCACAACCACAATCAATTTCATTTTTCACTTACAAAACAAGACACTGCAGTTATTTGGTAGAGTCTGGTATCTGTGTCACTCTCATCAATCGTTTCTTAAGTCTGGGAACATTCGAAAAACAAAGTCAACGTGTTTAAATAACACTTCTCGAATCCTGATATATATAAAAGAGGCGTAAATCAAATTTTAAAACTCAATTTAGATAACACACATTTTGTATTTACATTGAAATCGCCGTGTGTTATAATGTTTTAAAAATATGCGCATGCAAACGAAAATAAATAGATAAAGAAGTAACCGATATTCAAACCATTTCCATACATTTATAAATATTAATTGACGTATACTTCTGATTCTCTACCGACTAACTCATCCAGGCTGAGGACTCAAGATAATGCTAAATGTTATCTAATTGTATTCATAGGGTATGTGGAACTAATTTCCCTTCAATAGCGACACGCAAACAACATTATCACGTACAACACAGATTAGTATTATTCTATACAGAATTGCTGTTATTAATATTATTTTTATAATTATGACTGTATTATGACTTACAACTTTAGGCTGTCAAATGTTTAAACATATTTAAGCGGCGTTAAATATGACTTGAACATTAATAAAATGTAAGTACAAAACCGAATGAACAACGTTTTTGAAAACTCGAAATAGTCTAGTTATTTTATCAAATCATTTTACGATACTTCAAAGTGTTTCTTATTCGATGAGACGGGTCTTATAAAGAATAGTCTACTACACACAAACGCATTAAAATCTTACCTTTACACTGTATGGTTAAATATTTCAAACTTGCGTAGTTGTTAAAAAAATATGGCATACTCGACTTTAACATAAAAAGTACTTAAATACATTAACTGTCCTTTATAGTTGCAATATAGATAGTGTGGGAGCCTATCCCTAAATAAAATAACTTGACAAAACAATTGTTTTGGTATACACCGATTTAGCATCGTGTTCATATCAATATTCATAAGTTTAATCAATTTTTAATAAATAAATCATAGCACATCTATGACAAGCACATACTTAAAAATCATCTATACGAACTTCAAGTTTCATGAACTTGGGTTCTAATTATATTTAGCAAAATATGTGTACGTCTTGTCTGAGTGTTGACATATTATTCAACATTTATATTTACAAATAAAAATTGATTTATTAACGATTTATAATAGCAAATAAACAAAATTGGTCGTTGTGTTCTGTATTCTTATATTTATTTCTGTTCAATACCGTATAAAAGTAATTTGCTTTTAACATAGTTCAAGGCAGCTTTGTCATATTTGAAAATTATCCACGCACTCTTTGCACAAATTTGAATAACACATTTTATTTGCGAGACATGCACAATTCGAATATATTAAACATTGTTGAAACGAATGATGATAAGGAAATATTCAGCATGCTGTAAATGTGATTATTGCTGATATGTCCATTAATCATATTGACAGACAATTGAACCAAAGAACAAGAGCATACGATTTAATCATACGTTCAGTTGATTACAAGCTTAAGATTGCTGTACATCTATAGTACGTAATATGTTATTAAACAATTTATATAAATGATATATTACTTACCACAATTTACGTGGCAGGCTGGGAAAACGGAGGATCCGGACGGGACCCCACACGAGAGACGTGTAACAGTACAACACCTACTCAAAACACTCACAATATGCTTGCTATTTAAAGTTAACGTGTTATCAATACTAGAAAAATGTTATCATTAAAATATGTTAATTAATACAGTGAACTTTAACATAGCTATGAACTCGGCGGTAAAATAAGCACACACTGTACCAATTATCAATACAGGTAATTCAATATTCGCTGTACGTAAGAAATCAGTAAGTGCAACGGCCTGACAAATTAAAAGCGTGTCTGTTGAGTTAAATAAATACATGTACAAACGTAAACAATACAAGACCATACATATTTATAATATAAAATGTAAATCATATATGTGTTCTATATATTACATTCACGTGCACAAGGTGTAAGAAAATGTTGACTTTAAGTGCCATAACTTTAGCATTTATTCAGAAACATGCAAATATTGATAAATATATAGGAGTCATACATCTTCCGAGGATGCATGACTCAGCTTTTCCATTCAATATATATATATATATTCAATATTTTATACAAGACAATTTGGTTTGTTTTTGTAAATTTAAATGATAATGTGTATTACTAATTGCAAGATTTATCATGCAAATTATATATAAACTTCAACACAAATTTCACATTAAAAGTTTTCCTTTGCATTTTAATATGATTTGAATGGAGAATTAAGCAATAGCATGTATAAAACAGAAAGCACAAGTATTTCGTGCATGTGCAACTGAACACTACCTTTAAAGCAAATAAAATAAAATAAATTAAACAAGTCGCCCATGCATATTTCATCTAAAACCTTGGTAAACAAGATGCGTTTGTGAAACACTATGTCCCTCATATATTTTACCTTTGACCTTGAAGGATGATCTTAACCTTTCACCACTCAAAATGTGCAGCTCCATGAGATATACATGCATGCCAAATATCAAGTTGCAATCTTCAATATTGCAAAAGTTATGGCCAATGTTAAAGTTTGACGATAACAAACCGACAAACAGACAGCGACAAAACTATATTCCCGCAGTATAGACTGGGGGACATAACAAATCCCACTTATTTGGATTGCGCCATTGCAAAAATCTCTTACTTTGGAATTTAATTAAACACGTTGTTAGCAAACAAGTTCGAAATCATCCATAACATCGGATTGCGACCGACCATGTTTTACATCGTCCAGACAACAACCTAACATCCCCAACTGTCTTATATTGTCCATATTGTATAAGGCTTTACGTCATACCGTGGATAAAGGTAATAGATAATTATCCCTTGTAAATACAACAAAACACTAGCTTAAACCGAGATTCAAGTGGCAAATATCGATTCTATCGCAGCCAGTTGATTTAGTATGAGATAAAATAATGTTCATTTGTCCGGTATTGTATTTAAGGTGCAAAGTGTGCGATTCAAAATAAAGTAGAGTTAATATTTGCATCGCACATAGTAATTGTTTTATACTGACATATACTAAGCTGTATACACATATGATTTGTGCTGGTTATGCAGTGACGGTTAACGTGATTACCACACGGTGGTTAAAACATCTTCACATCATTTTGTACTTTTAACATTATTTGACGTGTGTAAACAAATAACCTCCGTTTTCAAAAACTTTATATGATTATGTAACAGATAAATAAAGAACTCTCACATGATGAATTGATTATATGAAAGTTGCGAAAAAAATACGTCAAATTTAAGCATGTCTAAGTAACTTTCGATGCAAGTTTCGCGGCATTGATTGAGACAGAAACTACAAGCAAATGTTAAAACATTCATTTACCCGCAAGGAAACAATACAAATTATAAGCGAGGCACGGACGTTTTGAGTCGTGCTATCTAGTTTACAAATATTGATCAGAAAAGGCAGATGGTATTGTTGTCATGGGATCCAATCTAGCGTTGTCATGTTTTGCTATCATTGTCGCTTGTATCGTTTTAGGAATAATTTCTGAAATTAATTAAAGTCAGGTTGAATCAATAATTAAGTCTGTTTATTTTTTTTTTAAATTATGTTCCCTGCATGTGTATGTATATTTAAAATGGCAAGCACGTTCAGGTGATAACACGTAAAGAAATTGATTCGCTATTAGTGTTTAAATATACTGCTCGAAAATGATGACAGTTTGGTTATCTGTTAACATTTAGAATACATTTTTTATAAAGTGCCTGCCCAAACGAAGGAAACTGTCATACCTTTTAAGTGTACCGAAAAGCATTGACCTCTCTCTATTGTTTCTTTCTGCATAATTCTACGCACTCATTTTTTCGCTCTTCAAACCCCAATGTTATAATTGGACCTCTCCACGCCACTGACACTAGCTTTACTTATTTTCTTGAGTTTAAACCTATTAAAGCGGGTATATACGATTTTTTATATGTGTTTAATTGTAATATATTGATAAAATATGTTACAATAACACAAAATAGGCAAGAAAAATTATACATTAGAGCCGAATTTCATAAAATGCAGCAAAGACAAATTAGCGCCCCGAGCCGATAGTGACGTACATATTTTCCTACAATAACCGAAGCATTCGTCTTTGTATTAGGATCGGAGATAGTGTTCGTGTGTCGTATGAATAGATATCGTTGCAGAATTTCAAATAAACCGTTAAACTAAGTTAAGATGCACATCGTACATGTATGGTATACATGCTGGCGAATTCGGCTGTACAGCCGTTTTCAATTTCAGAATTAAATATCTGGCTTATTTCGCATTTTTCGACACATGTTCTTCTTTACTTTTCTTTTTATTTATATTGAAATATATATATAATAAGTTTTTTACACAGTTTATATAAATTCATAAATATTTGACTAAATCGTATATACCCGCTTTAATGTTAGCTCGATTGCATATAAAAACATATTCTTTTAAAAAAAATCAATCAAGTCCGTGTCTAAGAACTAGAACTATTACTTGGTGTCTATGTTGGTGATCTAAAAAACGCTCACACATTGAAGATCGAACTGGTTACATCTCGGTCGCTGTACGCGTAATCCATTACGCCACAACGACCTTATTAATTTGCTGTTTGTGTTTCTTCGGTGTTTTTGTAATGTGTCTAATTTTATGGTAAATTTTACGACGTGCTTGCGCTTATAGCTCGATTGCATATAAACACATATACTTTTTTTAAAATCAATCAAGTCCGTGTCTAAGAACTAGAACAATTACTTGGTGTCTATGTTGGTGATCTAAAAAACGCTCACACATTGAAGATCGAACTGGTCACATCTCGGTCGCTGTATGCGTAATCCATTACGCCACAACGACCTTATTACTTTGCTGTTGGTGTGTCTTCGGTGTTTTTGTAATGTGTCTAATTTTATGGTAAATTTGACGACGTGCTTGCGCTTATAATGCTCATCATATGTTGCTGATGTAACTACATGTATTTTTGTTTTATTGTCGCTTTCGGATTCTGATCAAACATAATTCGCGCAATTAGGTGTATATAATTAAAAATAATATCCTATAACTGCAATAAAAACGATTCGTGGTATGTTACGTTATATAAAGTATATATATAATGTTTCTGAAGACAAAAGTAATTGACCAAATTGCGTTAAAAGTACAATGTTCGTTAATCGAATACAGATTGGTCTCATATAAAGCTGGGCAAGTGCAAAAGATCTGACATACGTAATATAAAATATACCAGAGTAAGACATATGTCTTTATCAATAGGATAACAGCAAGCAAGTTCTGAAACTCCATGCAAGAGTACATTAAATTAAGTGTTATAGCACTCAGTTAATAAGATCATGTTGGTTAAGACGTTTGATACATTGTTTTATTGATTGTGTGTAGGCTTAAAAACGGACACGTTATCCAGAATATTGCATTATAACCATACACTAAACATGTTTTGATTTTCAATTTATTTCATTTTTCTATGTTAATAATTTTGATTGAGTTTTCAATATCAAACCTTGTTTACATGCTAATTGTTCTATCAGTATTTGTGTTTGTGTTTTTAAACGCATGCATTTTATCATAAACTAATGCGGTCGTTTAACCATATTAAGATGCCAACACATATTTGCTCACTTTCCTGCGTATAAGATGATTCCAAAATACGTTAACCACAACATGACGTATAAACAAATAACCGGCAAAACCGTTGTGAATATTTGAGTGTAACAATATTAAGCTGTATCATTAATAATATCCAAGCAGTTATGGTAAAATAGTAATGCTATACTATCCCATAAGAATAAACTGTCTCAACTGTCAACGTAAATCAGGCTTTGCATACTTTGTCTTTTCTATGAATAAGGGGATACATATACATTCTAAATGCAACAATGGTCCCCATGATATTAGCAAAGCACTAGACCGACTGACGCACATTAAACCATATTAATACTAGGAGATATTTGCATAGAAATGATAACTTATATGAGTTTGTATTCAGCTAAAGACAACTTAGACTATCAAACTGCTCGACATTTGAAATAATTTATCATACGTCTGGAAACTGAAACCTGTCAACATTTTAAAAATATTACTTCATAACATATTTTATTTAATTAAATAAAATATATTACATATAATTATAGTCCAGCGTATGGATATAAGAACTAAGAGACTTTGACGTTATTAGATCCGTTGGTTTCTCGTAAGATTATTATAGTTGGGGTTAAACGCGCATTGAGCTGGAGTTTCTCATGCAATTTCAGGACAAACATTGGTTTTCATGTTACATTTAATTGAAAACATATACTGACCATACATATTTGATAACAAACATGAATTAAGCCGTTAAAAAGAGAAACGCTTCATCAATTAAAATCTCAACACATATGCCCTGTTCATAAATAGTAATGTCATATTGAACAAGGCAAATATATGGAACGTATTTTACATTCAATTATTGTAGAGGCACTGTAAATTGACATAAATGAGTATGGCTATTACTATGAATAATATTGTTGTAAATAAATTTTGTTATACCATTAGTCAGAGAGACGTTATAGATATTTATATAAAAGCACTCAAATTAGATACATGCAATTGCTAAATAAAAAAATGGTCAGGCATTGTTTAAAATCGTGTTTTAGTGTGCTCAGCTGACATAGCATAAAGACTGAAATTCACCGTACATAAGTAGCAGTCGCGACACATTAATGATGAATAAGCTTTTCAATTTCTATTCATAAAAAGAAGTGAAACTCCAGCTGATGTAGCAGAATTGAATTCTCATTGAATACAAATAGTAGGCCTTTATTTAAGGCAAGTGACCAATTGCCACAGCAGTACAAAACAGCACAACACAGCACAATACAAAAAAACATACATAACACATAAAAAAATAAAGCTGGGATCACCGCCTTGGAACGGTCAATGCAAAGCATTGGGGGGGGGGGGGGGCGGGGTTAAACCGGTTTTAGAGCGCTCAACCTCACACTTGGCCCAGCAATATTCATGATACATTGAAGAGTAAATAAAATTTAACCCCATAGCATAGCAACTCAAATTTAACAATAATAAAAGGAAATATGTTCATATGCTTTTGTATATTAAGCCTGTCTCAGACAGTTCTGTACACAAGTAAAATCATTACAAGACAAAATACGAGCTATATTATCGTTAACAGCGAACGGTTTAATTCAAATATATATGCAAGAAAATTAAACCCGAACTATAACGAAAAACACGATGGCAATATAATTAAGAAACACACTGACAGCTACCTCATAATCCAAATAATATATATTTGGTGGCGGCAAACGTCTGCATTGTGAATCAATGGTTTTTATCTGTATCATTCGCATACACATGACATTATATATAAAACACATACGCAACGTAACATGCGAAATAAATAAAGCTGGAGAGAATGTAGTGGGATTACGAATTTGAATTAGTTGTGTTGCAGTCGGCGATCATGAATGTCAAATCTCACCAATGCAAACGCATTTGCCTTTTTTGATAACGCCGCCGATATTGGCATGAATGAGGCAGTTGTTATTAATCATATGTTAAAATCTTCCGTAGTTTATACCAGTTAATTGCTGAATTGTGTCAACATAAACGCATATCTATTTAACAATAAACAAATGCAACATAAACTTTTAACTTTATATAGTTGTTTTTAAACGTCATGACTATGACGCGCTTTCATAAGTATAGTTTGGTATTCATTTGCAATAAAGTGGTTGTTTAAACATCACGATTATGGCGTACGTTCATAAGAATTCGTTCGTGTTTATTTGAAATCACATAATATCGTACACTATATCACTGTTGAAAAAAATTGAATTCAACTGTATAATTCACACAATTACTTTTAGGTTACATACATTAAATTTCACATCAATTAACACATCACTATGAGCGAAATCTGCTATTGTATTAGCAATTTCAAGTTGAACATTGATTATATAAAATAGTGCGTGTCCATAAGACTACATATATTCAAACCCATATCATGAACTATACATCAATCAATAATTGTGAATACTGATGACATATTTCATTGTTTTATTGTTCTGAACATATGATTACATTTCGCTTTTGATAGCAATCCATCACGCTTCAAATAAACAACAACAGAGTAAATTCCTGTTATATTAGTCTGAGTGGGACGTTCACTGGATTATGTTGTACATGGCGACAGGAAATTATATAATGAATGTGTGATACAATACATAGCAATGCCACTTTTCGTTCATTATAATCATGTTGTATTATTTTGAAAAAAAAATGAGTTGAAACCTTCACAGATATGGACGCGTCTTTACAACATCCAGTCGCTAACTTGGCAACACAAACCTTAATCGCTTGAATCGCTTTGGAGTGTTTATATATTTGTCCATTTGATGAAACAGTCTGATTTGGCAAGTTTTGAGGAAACGATAAAATTATATTTTACCTAGTTTCTATGAACATACTAGATTATGCACTAAAAAATCAGTAAGTACTAAGGTCGATTACTTTATTGTAATCGGTTGCGCATAAAAAATATTTGACCCAAATAGCCATTTTGGAGATTTTATATGGCAATATTAAACTGTTTCCATATAAAAACTGTGCAAAATCACTAAATAATGGTCCTGTCTTTATAAACATTAAATACATCTCTAAAATAAGAAAAAGGTCAATATAAATACAAGTCCGACACATAGAATCCATCAGCCAATGGCAAGATATAGCAATATATATATATATATATATATATATATATATATATATATATATATATATATATATATATATATATATATATATATATATATATATATATATATAGGTGAATTAGTAAATAAGTATTATGCCAGAGCCAATTTACCTAAAACGATAAACTTATCCAAATCATCGGCGACGCGTTCTAGAAAATTAAGTTAGTGCTCGTATCCTGAGAAAAGCCATGCATTATACATATATATTTTTGTGGATTAACCTTAGAGCAAGTCAAATGACAATTACAGACTCGGAAAGCATTGCATTAGTAGAGGTTATTCACTCTCTGGTCATTTTGAACTGTCATTTTAGATTACATCAATGTGTTATTATATAGTACAATACATTATGACTTAACTAGAGATAGGCTTCGCCTTATCTGTGTTACGGTGAATAATCTGAATGAAAGCTATATGACTGCCAATGGACTTCGAAACAAATTACGCCATTACAATATTTAGAAACGAATAGTTATTGTCCCATTAAACAAATTGGAGTATACATAATCTTATAATAACTGTTTGAGCAATACATTAAGAAATAACTATCAACGTATCGTTAGAGTTATGCGGAAAATAACGTCAATGCTTAAATGAAAGCAGCAGCTGTAAATCTACACATGTCACTGTTTAATTTAAAAGCGACTATTTACTATTTAGTATCATCATCGAGTCCTCAATCGTTTGTTTTCAGTTTCCTTGTTGAGTAAAATAAGTGAGATTGTTTTAGTAAATCAATTAAGATGATGTTGGCCGAAAGTCCAAATGTGAACAACTAGCGTTCCTTCTGTGTCGTCACTTGTATAATATCCTGCGACCTGAGACTTCAACCAGTTATCTTGTTTATCGCAGCCAATCATAACGGTTCATTTGCATGAGGTAGGATGCAAACCTATAGATTGCGGATAGTTTCAAAATAAATCCTTTCGTTCAAAAGAAATAAACCTTTTTTGGATATCCCTCAAGTCATTGAAGCACTCAACCCTTAATCTACTCAGCTCCCTTTTCGAAAAACAAACAACAAAAAAACAAAACAACAATAGTGGAGAGTAGCCACAACAATAGTTTACAATATATACGCATATATATTTTTTGACATGTGTCAATAAGATACGCTATTAATATGTCTATTAAGTGTGGGCCATTCTTTGTAATAGTGTACACATAAACTATTTCATTAAAAGTTTAAATTAACATATTGACTATATTGATTTGCTCTCCAAAAGAGAACACTTTAGGTTTGCTTTTCTAGTGTGCTCATACCTAAACACGAAGTAGCAATATTCGGTTTTGAACTTTTCTCTTCAGGAACATTAAACCATAGCATTTAATACGTCTTCTGTTTGTGAATTCGATTTCTTAAATTCCAACTACTGTGCGTAATAAAGCTTGATATGAGATAAGATTACATATCAACTTTGATGTGAAGTAATGTATTACGAAATATTAAAATTCGTTTCTTGGATGACGTTCATACGATACTCATATAATAACATATGTCTGTATTTAAACAACAAAGTATTTTACAACCATCTAAATGCGGCAAATACATTGGTTCGAATTATACTATCCCTAACATGATAGTACTCACTAATATACATTACAACATTTAGACTTAGAATTTATTGATGTTTCGTATTAACATTTCACTAACACGTTGGATCTCTAAACTGTACTTCAAAGAAGATGCTTCTCATTGTTCCATCGCATACTGAAAAAGTTTATAAACATATATTTGAGATTTTCATAGTTAATACTTAATGTATTATAATTTATTTTGATTTGACAAATACATTTAAGTTATACCCCGTAGACGTCATTCGAAGAGAACCAAAATTAAATATGCAAACACAATCAACATCATTTCATCTTAGATTATCTTGTCTTTTGTGTCACTAAGATGTATTTGATTAAAGTGAATATCACTTTATTTCTCAAAGGTACATGTTAATCAGAAACTTGATCTGGTCATATTAGTCCTAATTTAATTCTGATAATGTTCTCTTAAAACCTGACGTGAGGCTCAGTTTTCAATCTCAATTTTAAGGATAGTTTAATGCAATTGCTACACAACACTGAATACTCATTCAAATGATATGTATCGCATTTACAACAAAATAAACAAGACATAGTTTTTGTGCTGAAAAAGATTATGAAGACGACAATCCAAAAACATATATAACATATAATGATACGCTTTTCCCTTTGCTGAGTGTTTGTATACTCCCCGATGTAACCACATATAATACGTCAGGCAAAAAATATTTGCATTCAAAGTATTAAGGTGAATTGATGTATATGTAGAGTCCGATAAAAACAGGGATATTATTGATGATAACACATAATGAACGTAAACCACAAATTTAAATGTCAAGAAACAAAGCGAATACAACTAAGCCGATACAAGCACGGAGTGAATCACGATTTTATAATCAAATAAAGCCGACGAAAAACTCAGACAATGGGAATGTAATGCACATTCCAGCCATATGCAATTCAATTTGAAAGCATCGGATGAATAAACGGAACATATAGACAACGTTTTTAGCACATTTGCATGTTTGACTGTTTTGTAGACAATGAAATTATTCAAATCAGGGTTCTATATAATCCTTATGGACCGCGAAGTCAGCTCTTCTACCGCCATTGAAATTCACATTTTCTAAAAGACATCATTTATAACGATCAAATGGAAATATATTGAATCCAGAGTCAAATTGTACGACTGCTTATACATATATAATTATTAATTTGCAAATAAACCATAAGAGTATGATGTGGTATCTGTCTGTGCAGGGAGGTCTGGTACAAGGTTTAAAATGACATATAATGTGGTTTATGATAGTGTGTATTTACACAGAGAATAACTGTGCTGCCAGATTTAAAAGCGATTCCATTGAATTAAATTTACAACTTATTGTATAAGGAGTAACTCATTTGTACACAATTAACCCATTTATGCCTAGCGTCTAGAAAAAAAGGCCTTGGCAAACAGCGTATGCATTATGCGGCGTCTCATCTGGGTCTACGCTGTTTGCTTAAAGAAATTACTGTAAGAAATATTCTAAAAATAGAACTTTATATAATAGGCATCCTTAAATTTAAAATAACAAGGATGGGAGAGACTACTAGGCATAAATGGGTTAAACAAGTCTGTTGTACAATACCCCACCTTCAATAAACTTGCCGGATATCAATATTCATACTGCATTGTAACCTTTCCCTAACTTGTTTTAATAATAATTGGTATCGCTGCTGTGTTCAATGCGCAATATCACCAGTTAAATTAATTCCATAGACGGGTATAATAATTGAAACTGAAATCAAACATCAAACAAATACATATTGCAGGCCACTTGTTTTTACTTCATAGTTGACACTAGATACATTAAAACTCAATAAATCACCAGGCTCACTACATCTATATATTGTCCATATACACATCCTATCAATTAAGCACAGTATGCCATAGCAATAAAGCAATAAAACATATGCACTTATTGCAATATACATGCTTAAAAGCAGGCATCTTTATAATACATAAATAAAATGTTCCTTTATAAACAATTCAAATAATCTTGTACATTTTTGCTTTCCAATTCCAAGATTGTTTGATATTTTATATTGCCCTATCTCAAAACAAGCATTGACCCACTTACTTTCTCTAGTAACATTACACGATTATGACAAAAGTAAGCAATCTATTTATTTCTCTGCACAAAATAAATAAACATCAACACACAACTGAAAATAGGTACGGATACTTAAACAATTAAATTAAATATAGCATAAACTATCTATCAAATCTAATGTGCGATCATATACAAATGAAAATCAGAATCACCTTCTCCAATTTAGAAATTACTCCCCGAACATCCTATTTGGAACTTCACTCGCTTTTCACCGCAATTATGAATCATTCACAGAATTAACATATATATATATTTGACAGACATTTCCAAAAGTGCCGGACCGTCGGAGCTGTTCGACGTTTTAAAGAGACAGGTCCGATTGGAAATGCTATGTTGCCGGTCCGAATACCCGGTAAATTATTAAAAAAAAGCAAACTGTCTTTATTGCATAGAATTAAAAATTGCAAAGAAAATAGAACTTTAATGAAAAATGAGGAGCAAACATTACGTCTTTTTTTTCTTAACATTCATGAAATGTTACTGCACATGCGCACCGAACACTTCCTCCAATGCGAGTAGATATTTCAATAGTATTTAAGGTTTAACTAAAACACGTTATGCAACTCAGATCGTTGTAATCGGAGTATTAACTGTTCGTTCCCGATCAAATTTACGGTTAATAGTGCGCATTAGCTGATTTGCAAGCATAACTTCCTGGCCAGTTCGTTGACACGTGTAGTTTAAGTTTGAGTTGACATATAATTTCGAGACCGGGAAATGTTTGTCATTGACATTTTCTTAATACCGATGATTATTTTGTGCTATAAAAATGTAGTATATTAAATTATATAGTTGATATCCCGCATGTGTTATGTTGTTTGAGGTACTTAATTGATTAATTACAAGAATAAATGTGATTTTTTACAAAAATAATACATGTTAAGTTGTAATGTATAAGCCACTTTTATGTTATGCATGTGGGTTTTGATTATTTACTCATGTTTGAACCTCAGCTGCTGGATCTATATTCTGTTGTACAGAAACTTAATCTTATAATGCTTGTGTACCCACTGGCACTCATCGATTCGAAACGCATCTGCTCAATGACTTATCTTGAATTTACAGCAACTTACTTGTTAACACATATCGTGTTGTCATTTTGACTGTATTTACTATGTAAAGTTAATTTTTTAGCTTGTAGCAAGAGCATTCCAAGTGTAAGTACTTAGACAAACAAATAAAGGTTAATATTACCAATACATATCTTAAACATGATATGTATATTCTATACCCAACATGTACACATATACATATAGTTGCAAAAACTTCAAATAGTTAATAACCCCCCCCCCACGAACATAAATTAATTAATAAATAAATAGTTATTTTCTTATTTGGGTATAATTTGTTAACTAAAACTGTCTACTACTCTACTATAAATAACTTGATCTCACGAGACTCATTTAACGGATGTGTGTTATTCTACAATCTACTAAGAATTACAATATCTTACCATACTAAATTATTGTTCACATCTGTCCGAATGATGTTTTCAACTGTGGTGTGCGATTAAGCCCTCAACATCCGGTAATAAAGAATCGAATGCATAAATTCACAAGCCAAACAGTGTAACTAATTGGAGAAATGGCAACAACACACTTCTAATAACAAACTATCCAGTCAGATGCACTTATTCAAATACCGTTTACTCGAAATTATTTATTAAATCCTGATTAAAGATACTACTATAATAAACACGTTCATTCACG